>NW_017386036.1:530137-531968 GCF_000237925.1 Schistosoma mansoni | reverse complement strand
AAACCGCAAAAATATTTTCATAAGCTTTAACGTATTCGACTGACCTTTGAGAAGTTAATTTGATAAAAATAAAGACAATTCAACCAAGAAAATTTCCTTTTCGACAGAATCATTCATTTAAGTTGTACATTCATATTTATAGTTATATGGATAATGTATGTCTATAGGATAGAAAAGATTGCATCGTAAATTGATTTGAGACTTATTATCAAATAAGGTTGCTCAATTACTAGTCAATACAGGAGCATTTAATCAACTATGGACACATCGCTCCAAAGGAGTCCTCTTTTAAAATAATCTAAACAGTCAAAGGAATTGTATCGAAGGGAAGTCGAGTCGAAATCTTATGCACTGCTGAGGCATTGGCAATCCACGAACTCAAGCCCGGACTTTGCGTGTAAAAACGAAACGTCCAACCTCTCATCTTTCCCTGGCTCTAATTCCCCGCGGTAATAGGTTTCGTTTTTTATTTTGTTATTACTATTGATTTTTTAAACTAATGTTTTGTAATTTTGAACCGTAATCAGTTATTATTATGACCTTTATGTTTTTTTTTCTTCATATCTGTTAATTGGATAATTATCTGACCCGTAAATTATTTTCATCCTTAGATTCTTTTCTTAACTCTTGGTTATTGCGTAACCTTATTTGATAATAAGTCTCAAATCAATTTACGATGCAATCTTTTCTATCCTATAGACATACATTATCCATATAACTATAAATATGAATGTACAACTTAAATGAATGATTCTGTCGAAAAGGAAATTTTCTTGGTTGAATTGTCTTTATTTTTATTAAAAGACAATGAGTTATTTTAATTATCTGAAAAGTTAATTGATGATATGTATTTGTCATTCATTAGTCATCCATATTTAAGCAATGTTGAATTGTAATCATTAAATTAACATTGTTAGATTGTAAATATTATGTATGTACACGTAACAGGTCATGACTTTGATCTCACTGGGTCACCAATTTCTTCAACTTGTTAAACATACATAAATTTCCTCAAACTAGTATAAGCTAAAAACATAGTGAACATTCTTTCGATAACTGTATTGTTTATATTTATACGTTGAATCTGTATATTACTTCTAAGTACTGAGTAGACAGTGTTATGAACTTGAAATGCATATAAAAATGTCAGGTGCTAGACCCGTTGCAACAGCTCACTATAAGGCTACATCATCTTAGACAACTTATGAACAAGTATATTTTGAATTTGATCAAGCTAACATTTCATAGTAGAGATCTCCGTTCGTTCGATATCTCTGGTTTCGCAGTGATTGAATAAAACTTTGATTGGTTCTTTTAATATCGTTTAGAGTTGTTTATTATTATCTGTTTGCTAGTACCAGTCTGTGTCTCCAGACATTACATCATTACAAAAGATTTCGCATAAAGATCAAGATATTATTTATTAGATGCATATTATGCATAAACGCTGACACCATAAAGATTAATCACGATCATAAAATTATTCAATTTCTTTAATTGCACGTCAGTGGATATCTGTTATCACAGGTGATAACTCACACAGCTCATGCGGGATCAGTATTCGAAAACTAAACTAGTCAGTCAGTCAGTTACGACGTAGAACTCCGTACGTAAATCAGTTCGAGTTGGCATACCACATTAGCACAGAGATGAAGTTGTCGATTCAAATCCTATAGTGGTAGGGGTAGTAATAGTATAAGTACTAATCGGAAAGATTAGGGTTTGAAGATGTTATTTAAGGAGTATAATCCAGTGAAATAAATTTGGAAAGAGAAAAAATGAAGCTTATAATAAGATGAATATATATATATATATATATATATATATATAT
>NW_017386036.1:480457-529937 GCF_000237925.1 Schistosoma mansoni | reverse complement strand
AGTAAGCTATCATGTAGCATGGAATTCGCACAATCACGGTAATAAACGTGCCTTGACTACTCATCTGTTTTACCATACAACAATTAAGATTCCCTGTCTTTAACCCTGAACTTCAGAAATAATCGATCTAAATGAGGCCGTTCACTCCTGATTACATTCAGAAAACGACTATTTCATTCCCATTAGATGTTGGGAGAGCCAACCTAGATCAACAACGCAACAGTATAAAAGTCAGACAAGTCACAAACTGGCGTTGGTTGATGTTCACTAACATTCCACAGTTCGGAACACAGAGAATATGGTTCTGAGAATGAGACACATCATTCACGCTTAAAGCTACAGATAATGGTTCTGACAGACCAACCAACACACATTATATGACAATCTGCTTGAAAACCCAGTAACGAAACGTTTTTAGAGGTACATCAGGAGGTGAAAAGAACCATCAGTCGCCTGTTTAGCAACATAAGAATGTTAAAAAGTAAACTGGGAGAGGTCGGAAACGCGTGTATTCAGTTGGTTAGGATGATCATAGTCCTTATTAAAGTATTTCGGTCACCCAAAACAAAGGATAACAAAATGAGCTTGCGATACGTGACGCTTTGTGGTGCGGCAGGGTAAGCAAAACTGGAGCTGGAGTGGAAAAATACATTATCAATCACTTCAAAACCGTAACACTACACAATACCGAATGAACTAAGATGACAGAATCGTTCTGGTGTCCACTAATGTAAACGGCACAAAGTACTTGATTGGAGGAATATATCGGTCCTCCACAGGTTCCAACACACATGATGATGAGATAATACAGAGTGTACTAAAGCTATCAAACCTGGGGTTTGACGAAATACTACTAGCTAGGGACTTTATTACCCCAATCTGAAATCTTAGCGAGCAGGATACAACAGGTCAGATATATATTTAACTCCAACATAGGAACATAAAGCGAATTCAGGGAGTTTTTATAACAATGATTCATATTGTTGAGATTTGGTCTGCGCATGACCGGTCCTCACACATTCCAGCTTGTTGACCTCGATGTTGAGTGTCTACTGACTTTTTCATTCAGTTCGACAGCACTCTGTTGAAACTTTTACTAGTACTGGCAACAGTGTGATGCCTTTGTATTTCTTACACTTGCTCAGATTTCCTTACTTCGGTGTCTTGGTGAGGTATCCTTCTTTCTAGTCTGTTGACACTTGTTTTTTAGTGATACAAATATGATCCATCTGGTTCTCTGTATCGGTTCAATGGGACTAACGTTACACAACAAAAAAATATTTAGAGGATAACTCACCAAATCTGAATCGTTGGAACTGGACATCAAACTCAACATACGAGGTAAGGCTTGTAACAAAGTAGAAACAACAGGCATGCTTTTCAGTTCTACTGCTATGTTGGATAAAAGATTTGAAAGCGCAGTATTGTTTCGACCACACTCACTTAAAAGTGCACAGAGTAGTAACTGAAACAATGAAAAGAACGAATACCAAATATTACGAACGTGAAATGATGCAAATAGAATCAATCAAATATTACTGATCTGAGATTTGTTATTGCTTAGCATGTTTTTTTATAGCCTACAATTTTATCACTGAAAACTTTTTGATATAACACAATGTCTTTAACCCAAAACGTTTACAGTTCTGAAAAGTGAAAATCAATAAATGTCATGAAATCATATAATTGTTAAAGAAAAATACAAACTGAGCATGCAGAAGTAATCTAACATTTTAGAAATATCCTACTAAATTTTCTCATTCACAAGAGAGTCGATGTATGAGATATTTTTTATATTATAATAGAATGAATATTGTTGGAACTAATTTTCGTATCATTTTAGTAAGCAACTGGGTTACTATGTTTATGTACTCTGTTAATGATAAGTTTTCGGTTAACGCATCAACTGGTATCATGTCTTTAAAATTTGTTGCCGTTCTATTACATGCAATTTACCCTATTCACAGCCGCTTTTTGCCCGCTTCTGTGTAATTTTTCATTTTCTGATGTGATGCGGTTTGGTATGTCCGTACATAAATGACGTTTGTTTGAAGCATATATAGTAGAAGCTGGTTGCTGACCTTTGGACTTAAGGAAAGGAAAAGAGAGAAGCTCATGAAATGCGGACCAATAGGAAGTTAATTGTGTCGGCCCACAGTCAAAATTGCTGGTCGGGTGTGTGGCTGATCAAATCGAAAACAATAAGCTGTGGAGGAAATGTTAGGAGCGAAACAGACAAAAGTGAGAATTAAAAATCTGACTGACGACTTGGCACGTGATATAAGTCCGCGGTCTCAAAACAACATCTTATGTCCATAAGTTTGCCATCAACTGATCAGATACTATATGAAGACCATAAGACTAAGTGTGATGAACATTTATTTCATGAAAGTAGTAATTCAGGAAAAATTACGATTTCGATTTCATCACAGAAGTTTGGGAGTGGCCATCATATTGACTGGACAAGGCTTTTTGTTATCCCGTGATTTAGTAATAATTCCATCTACGCTCATATCTGCCATACTAGATGTTCTTCATTCCACTCGTCTGAGAGCAGAGAGAATAAAATCGCCTTTTCTTCAGACTTTATGGCTGTCTGAAATCGGTCAAGATGTGGATTAAAAATCAAATAAATATCCTACGTGCTCATATCACGTTTCATATAATAAATGTTCTTGGCCGTAGCTCTTTCCCAAGCCCCACTGTTTTTTTTATTGCTTATTCACATTTCAACTGAACATTCACATTTCTTACTGACAATCCTCACAAACACTAATCATAGATTGAGAAAAGTAATGTTTATTTATGGAATATCATTCAATGCGTGAATAACGGATCATGAATCCAGTTTCACAGAAATCCTCTTGTTACTAATGACTCTTTAGATAATTGTGAATTTGCGGTGTTTATATGAATTAATTATTCCATTGTATTGATGACTGTTTGATTTTAAATTCTAAATACAGTACATTTGTTCGTGTTCATCTAATGCTTCCTGATTAAATCGTGTTACTGCTGGTATTACTAGTTTATACTACAATTCAGATACTTCAAATCATCACATTGACGTCGTGATGGAACGGTTGGATATACATTCAGATTTTAATGCGTCTGAGGATTACATGGAGAGGTTCGAAATCTGGGCTATGACCAAGGAAGATGATGAGGATTTTAATATTGTGACCCATTTCCTTACACTCATCGGAAAAGAAGCATACAGCTTGATAAATACTTTGGCATTTCCAGACAAACCGATTTCACTCCCTTATGCAACCCTCAAGCAACTACTGTTGGAACATGTGAAGCATACAAATTTCGAATGCGGTAAAGGAGGAAAATTTGATGAAATGACTCGCCAGAACATCAGGAATTCCAGTACTTTACTACACCGTCACAGTCCAATATCTAATCAAAGTTATTCAAATAACAGTTCATTAAATTGTGAAACAGTTCACGAAGATGAGCACAAGTTTGGTAAATGCTTGTTCTGTGGCGTGTTTCGCTTGTGTAATTCATGTGTATTTTGTAATTCTGAATGCTTCAAATTTGGCAAAACTGGACACAGTCAGTTTTCAATACCATGTTTCGTTTCGCTGAAACGAATGCTGAAAATTGTGATCGTAATCCTATTAAATTGGGTGTTCCTAATGATCACTTATTTTTATCCAAGACTTCTAGAAGCGGTATAACGTCATATAGAAGTCCAGAGTTGAATGAAACCCAGAATCATTGTGAGACGAAAGTTTCTATTCAACCAACTTCTTATCGCATCTCTCGTGTTATTGTACCAGATATGATCTGTCATAATGATTCACATATTTCTGATGAAATTTCTTACAACTCTGAGAATAAAATGTTAAATGAGTCAAACCATGGTCGAAAACCAGATTCAGTTTTGGTAGATGCTGATTTTCCTGATAATCCATTCTCTAATGAAACTCTTAATAAAATGGAGGGAAATGTTTCAGAAAAATCAAATTCTTATGTCATATCAAGTGTCAGTGGTCCTCAAAATGAATTCCTCTCTAGTGATATTCCTGATGAATGTGATAAATATGTTGCGGATGAGTGGGATTCTAGCCACATTTCTGATGTTATTGTATCAGATGTTAGATATTCTCCAAACCAATGTGTGTCTAGTAGAATCCCTAGTCAATGGTATGGTGAATCAAATTGAATAGAAAGTTTTCACGAAGCAATCAGAGAACCAGTTCGCTCAGATATGAAGTTTGCACGGGCAGGAAATCCAAATCAAGTCCAAGATTATCCGATGAGTATGAGGCAGATGCATGTTTTCCATTCGATTGTTTCGCAGGTAATCAAGCCTAGATGAATCACATGTCTTGATTACATATACCAATGCATATCTTTCTGTGTTTTTTAATATAAATAACAAAAACAATGTGTATCATAATTTTTATTCAAGTCAAAGTCACATGATGGAATACCTCAAATTGTATATCAGTGTGTATCCCCAAATACTCACATACAGTAATCGAAGCTTGAGATTTGAGAAGATAATGAAAATTGGGGACATCATATTGGTTATAACATCGCGACGTATGGACCCAACATTATTTCGTGGGGGAGGATAGTGTTCGGAAGTCTATGATGCAAATTCTAAATACCAGTGGTTTCACTACACAACCGACATGATTGTATACGATTCCAGGAATCAGGTGAGTCTGTTCCAATTTCGGTTGTTAATTCTAATACTAACGGGTGCATTCTGGATAATACAGAGTGTACATCCAACACACTGTCGGACGGATGTAAGATGAACTTAAGAAGAAGACGTACAATCGATTACAGACACTTACACTCCAAATTAAGCTGTGGCGGATGCGGTGTTTATATGAACCAATGATTCCCTTGTATTGATGACTGTTTGATTTTGAATTCCAAATACAGTACATTTGTTCGTGCTCATCTAATACTTCCTTATTAAATCGTGTTACTGCTGATACTACTAGTTTATACTATAATTCAAATACTCTTAATTGACACACGTACATTTCATACACTCATTGATCCAGGCAGATAATCAGAGTAACTAGGCAGATTCGCAGATCAGAAAAGGTAAGCATCAGCCTAATGTGGTCAAGCGTGACTCTTAATTGTAGTGCGACAGAAATAAGCTTGATACATCTCGTCGATTGAACGCTATATTCGTTTCCTAAGCTATTCTGGTAACCCACAGGCTGAACTACTCAGCGACTTGAACACCAGAGAGGAGACGCAAGTATGAGAGAAACACTTTACTCCAGGGTTTGTTCTTGTACAGAAAATCATGGGTATTTATAGATGTTAGTGTCTGTTGAATCAACATCATATTTCAGCCAATCCGTTATTGACATATTATGCTACCGACCAATAGTAGCACGCCACGTTGGAATTCTAGAATGTTCCATCATACTCTGATTGGCTAGGGCTCTTCGGCTCCTTTTGGGCCTCTGGAGGCTCCGTTGAAGTTCTCCGGAAGCCGAATCAACATCTTCCCCGAATCAGATTTCTTTCTAGGATCAACTTGTAGTTTGACAACTGGGTTGCGACGTCTTCCCATTATTCTTGTCGTCTTCCTTGTCCAAGGCTTCTTTTCAATGTTCTTGGGCATTTGTGGCATTGGTGCATCTAGGATTAAATCTAACGGAAAAATCGGCCGATTACTTCGAATCTGCATCGTTCTTTTGTCTTTATGGATTTGATTTGTGTGTCCTATACATGTCCCAAAAGTTCCTCGAACTCTGTACAGAACTCTTCTCAATATTTGTACAACTTCTCCCGGCTCCCATCGGTTCTTCCTGATGTAGGATTTAATGTAAACTTTGTCGCCAACATTGAAGTTCTGGATACTTGGATTGTGACTGTGCTCATCAACTAATTTGGATGGCAACATGGCATTGAAGATGGTTCGAATACGCCTTCCGAACATGACTTCCGCAGGAGACTTGCCGTCTGGAACATTCGGATTCGGAGTGGATCTGTAGGATGTTAAAAATTTTGTGATCACCTGCCCAGTCTTCCCTTCGCCTCCCCCCTTCAGTAATGCTGGTTTAAAGGTGTCCACATAGCGTTCCGCTTGTCCGTTTGATTGTGGATGATAGGGTGGAGAACAAAGATGAGTTATTCCGTTTGCTCTACAGAAATGCTTAAACGATTCTGCGGCGAATTGCGAGTCGTTATCCGTTACTAAGGTCTCTGGTATTCCGAAACAGCTAAACAGGGTAGACAGCTTGTGGATTGTTCCTGATGTTATACAGTTTGGCATGGTATATACTTCCGGCCATTTAGTAAGTGCATCTACGATAATTAGAAACATTTTTCCTTGGATTGGACCAGCAAAATCTGCATGAATTCTTTCTCAGGGTCCTGCAGGCGTAGGTCAACACTGAGGTTCGCATTTCAAAGGATTTTTGGCGGCTTGAATGAATGATGGGCAGTTACGGCATTTATTCTCGATATCTTTGTCCATTGACGGCCAATAAGCATAACTACGAGCCAACGATTTCATTTTATTGATTCCAGGATGGCCACTGTGAAACTGCTTGAGAACCTTGTGACGTAATAACTTCGGAATAACAAATCGATCACCGAACATAATACACGAGTCAACAACCATTAGTGAGTCCCGTCGACGAAAATATTGCAAAAGTTCTCCGTCAAGGCGATTGTTTGGCCATTTGGTCGAGAGATAGCATTTGACTGTGCTCAGTATCTTATCACTTTCAGTGATCTCGATAGTTTCAAAGGTTACTGGGAGTCCAATGATTGCGTCATCCAATACACGATGAACTTCTTCCTCGGCTTTTATATTTGCTACAAGAGTCTCCTCTGGGGTTTTTGATTGGGAGCCTATTAATCTTGACAATGCGTCAGCTTGTCCGAAGGCGGTAGTAGACTGATACTTGATCTTGAAGTCGTAACCCAGAAGTGTGGTTGCCCATCGTTGGAGTCGGTTAGCAGTATGGACAGGAATACCTTTCTTTGACCCAAAAACTGCAAGTAGTGGTTTAGGGTCTGTTATTAGAGTAAAATATCGGCCATATATCATCTTATGGAACTTTTTCACTGCAAAGATAATTGACATGGCTTCTTTCTCAATCTGACTACAGTTCCTTTCGGTCGTTATCAAAGATCTGGCAGCGTGTGAGATAGCTTTTTCAGACCCATCAGGAAAAATGTGAGAGATAACTGCACCCACACAATAGTTAGAAGCATCTGAAGCGACGACTATCGGTAGCGAAGGATTATAGTGTGTCAATAAGAGATTAGAAGTCAGGAATTGCTTGATTTTCTCGAAAGACGCTTGGCAGTCTGCAGACCAATTCCATCTCGTATTATTTTGTAGTAGGTTGTTTAGTGGGGCACGTAGACGGTGGGGATCGGGGAGAAAGGTGCCATAATGGCTGACCAATCCCAAGAATGATCGTAAGGTAGTAATGTCCCTGGGTCTAGGCATTGTTTTCACTGCTTCAATGTTTTCTGGATCTGGTCGTCTTCCGTCTTTATCTATTATGAACCCAAGGTACCGTACTTGCTGCATATAGAAGCCACATTTTTCCACTCGGAGGCGAAAATCATAATCGTCTATGCGTTCTAGTACCTGGTCCAGTTTCTTCTGCAGGTCCATTTTATCTACTGCCATAATTATGATGTCGTCTAAGTAAGCTGCTGCCCCTGGAATATCTTGTAACATGGTATCCATAATTTTCTGAAAAATAGAGGGCGCTGTCTTCACCCCAAAAGGTAGTCGGTTATACCGGAACAGACCTTTGTGTGTGTTGATCGTTAAAAGATCTTTGCTTTCATCAGATACCGGGATTTGTAGATATGCGTCTGATAAGTCCAATTTCGCAAAATATCTGCCACCGTTCTGCTTAGCGAAAAGATCTACCGGTAAGGGCAACGGATACTATTGGGACTCTAGAGCTTCATTTAATCCCGTGGAGTAGTCTGCACATAGACGGACACTTCCATTCGACTTCTTGACCACCACTATCGGTGCAGCTCAGTTCGAGAAGTTCACAGGCTCGATAATACCCATTTGCTGAAGTCGTAATTCCTGTTCAACTACTGGAAGGGCAGCATAGGGTACAGGTCTTTTGGGTCGAAAAACGGCAGTAGCTGCAGGTTTTAGAGTTAGCACTGCTTTAGCCTTCATGCATTCCCCCGATCCTTCTTTTAACACATTTTGGTGTCTTTGCAGCACGGTATTTTTCTGGCTACAATCTAATGAGTTATCAGTAGTAACTCGTCTGCAGATGCTATTAATTGAATGGTCTGCTAGGTTAAGTGTTTCTATAAGATCTAGTCCCAATTAGTCGAGTCCTGGGTTCTTCGTAAGGTATATGGTTGCCTTTGTCGTAACCGCACCTTTAGACACAATGCATGGTATTTCTCCAACAATATTTAACTTTCCGCCAGGTGCACTGTGTGCTAGTTGTGTTGTTCGATGCACTGTGAGTCGCCTAATCTTCCTCCAAGTTTCTGGGCTTATCAAATTAATATTAGAAGCTGTATCAAGCTGAAGTCGAGTACGGTGTTTATTAATATTCAAGGTTACGTACTTTCTTTGGCGGCAACTTCGTGCTGTGTTATATGATATCAATATTCTTTTCGTTAATGCGCCCGACCTGTATTTCTTGAAGTAAGGTTTTGCAAAATGTCGCTTATAGTTTCTTTTTCTGCAGCTGGTTTCTTTATGCCCCCTTCGATGACATTTTCTGCAACGACGTTCTTTATACGGACAGAACCTCTGATAGTGCCAACCTTCACATGACCAGCATGGAGATGGGGGCTGGTTGTCTGTGAGCGACACTTTTCTTGGGTAGAATTCTTTCTTTTCGCTTACAGCATGAATATGTGGCAAACGATTATTATTTTCGACCATGTAAGTATCATGTTTCAAGTTTACCAGTCTTTGGCACTCTGTAGTAACTTTTCGTGCCTTAAGGTAACCCTCGTGCTATTGATAGAAGAAACCAGAGAAGTAGTGAATAGGTCTTTATTTCGATCTTCGCGCAGTCACAGTGGAGCGTGGGATTATCTGTTCAGACAAACAAAGGCTCTCAACATTCAATATAAGATAGTAGGGAATATAACGCTTACAAAATGTAAGGAAGTGAATGAATACTTAAACAATACTGTTTTAGCATATGCTTGGTTGTTTGTGGTCAACTCTTAACCAACCAACCTGAGCTGTTACATTAGCTTCCCCCTAGAATCGACTTCCGTAGGAACGTCGGTTCGATTAACCTATCTATCGAAAACACCTTAGTTCTATTTCTCATCCCAAGGCGAAATTATCAACTCGCTCACTATTTGACTTACAATCAGTTACGACTAACGCTTTAAACGATAGTCCACGGATGTCTCTTCATTTACTAGCTTGTCATCTTATTTTGTTGCATGTGATCTTTTCTACAACTATCGCTGACGGTTTGCTGCGTGCTTTCAAGAGAAAGTGTGAGAATGCGGAATAAGAATATCTGAGGAAGTGCCGCGAGCGGGCTACCCAACACCATGTTGGTGAGGTACGATTTTTCCATGCTCAGACCGGCTATCAGGTGTTTACTCACCTGCCTTTTGAGTCGCCCTCAAGTAAAAAGTAAAGAAGAGTCTACTTCAAAGGTAATGGTGAAAATCAAGCAAACCTGAAGAACTGCTCCACTGCCTGCATAAAATAATAAGATACAAAATGGAAATACATAAATGCAAATGATAATTGTTCGGTCCATGTAAGTGCTTGGCCTCCAGAACGGATTGGTATTCTGGAAGGAAATAGAGATAGTGTAGATATCTTGTGCACGAAGAACCATGAAAACAAAAAAAATACTCTTTTGTAATACATATATGTCAAAGGGTGAACTTGCTAGAAGTTGGACTCTTTAACAAAATCGATCAAATGCATGACCTTGAGCCAGTGATGACCGCCTTTTACAACTAGGTGCGTAACCAAGGGTGCATCAGTGTAATCCACAAAACGGAAACGAATATACGATTAAGAAGCAAAAAAATTGTGTGGAGTATGCGGATCAAGTACAGTTGTGTCAAATACCCTTTTCTGGTTTGATTTAGGTATGCATGATATATTGAAGCAATATTTCGTCAATTCATCCAAGTAACGAATTGGTTTGCACCTCAGAAGTGTGTAAGTCCTATTACTCATTAGTATTATGAATGATTAGTCGATAAAAGGAAAAATTGCAGTCATTCCCCCGTGGTTTGATGTGGTCTAATGGCTAGGCACACGGTCCAGCATTCAGGAGGGCAGAGGTTCGTGTGCGTGAGGCGTGCGTTTTTGTTTATCGAAACCCCCCTCAATACGACGTTTGTTGGCCATAAGTTGCTCAGATATGAGAGAAAGATAACAAGAGGACGGATTGATATGTCAAAGTGCCATATTGGAACAGTACAAGTTCTTTGTTTGTATTAATAATAATACCATAGAAAAAAAAAACTACAAGTTCGGTAGATTTCCATTTTACGTTATAATTAAACCAACGAGAAAAAAAAGTAAGGAAGTGAATGAATACTTAAACAATACTGTTTTAGCATATGCTTGGTTGTTTGGGGTCAACTCTTAACCAACCAACCTGAGCTGTTACAAACTTCTTGTAGTGTTATGTTCGGACACCGTTCAATTTTACTCAAAATTCTGCTTCTGATATCGGCATCTTCGGAAGATTGTAGGCTACACACAAATACGAGACATTTAAACTGATCTTCTGTCATGGTTGACAATTTGAAGCGTTCACACTCACGATTTACTAAACCTGCATGCTTCACTCAGTCATCATCAGCTGCTTTTGTTGTCTTTAGACATTGATAACGAATATTGAATAAGGATGACTGTTCAGCAAAGATTTGTGACAAAATCTCAATCGTTTCATCAAAAGAAAAATCTCTTGGGTTCTTTGAAAGGATGAAATTACTGTAGCGTTCATGTTCAACTGTGCCAAGTTTCCTTGAGAGTATTCTGACCTTGGCGGCGTCATCAAGTCCTCTGGGGTCGACCTTGAATAAATCTTCGTATTTCCTGAACTAGGTTTCAAAAGTAACACCGACCGAACCACCGAAATCAAATTCATGGAAGGAATTAATAATATGGTCGACATTAGATTTGGAAGCATCATCTGTACCACCATTTTGATTTAGGTTCAATTTTTGGGTTAAAGTCTCTATGATACGAACCTGGAACCGTTAGAAACGTTTTTCTTGACGCTCCAGCAAGGTTTCAAATTGTTCAAAGATAATGACATCTTGATAAGCTAACCCCGTCGCCAGTTGATACGTCTCGTCGATTGAACGCTATATTCGTTTCCTAAGCTATTCTGGTAACCCACAGGCTGAACTACTCAGCGACTTGAACACCAGAGAGGAGACGCAAGTATGAGAGAAACACTTTACTCCAGGGTTTGTTCTTGTACAGAAAATCATGGGTATTTATAGATGTTAGTGTCTGTTGAATCAACATCATATTTCAGCCAATCCGTTATTGACATATTATGCTACCGACCAATAGTAGCACGCCACGTTGGAATTCTAGAATGTTCCATCATACTCTGATTGGCTAGGGCTCTTCGGCTCCTTTTGGGCCTCTGGAGGCTCCGTTGAAGTTCTCCGGAAGCCGAATCAGCAAAGCTAAAATGAGTTACGAATGGGGTAAGCGGTATATGCTCATACATTATTATAAAATCAGTCAATGTTATAAGCGGATAATTGACAAGATCGAAATGTGACCCGTGAAAAAATAAATAAACTGGTCTATCAGGAAGCTAGGATAGCCCATGTGAACTTGACATAGTACTAGACAATACAATGACGTGTGACCACAGACATGTACATAGTCTTAACACGTGACAGTTGCAGAGATTTCTGGTGACTAACTCCTATCGACAGAAAATTCATATCTCGAATTCATACTTTCCACCCACCAGACTTCCTTGTATAACTATAGTATATCCTACGAACCACAGATACCGTAGTATGACAAACATAGACCAGGCATGACTATTAAGAATTAAATGAATGCAGCTTTGCTGTCAGACGAAGCCCTATGTACCTAATAAAAGGAAGCTTCAGTAATACATTGTAATGTGTTTCTAAAGATGTTTCGATAAACATCATTGAAATCTTATGTAATTGAATAAGATCATTATCAGGCGAGACTATAATTTATGGATGAAGCAATCAGAAGCGCTTCAACGATCTCATGGTCATGGCGCTTATTTCAGTAACTAATACTCACTTACGACCGGTTTACGGTGGATTTTAAAGACGTTATAATTGCGTGGTTGCAACAAATAGGACCACTAAGAATTCTTCATTTTATGGTTGCAGAAGTCAGATGACTCCCACACATTGTGCAGACCGTCGTGACGACGCTGCATTTTGATGTAATATACGTTAGAGGAAAACATCTGATAAAACAGGAACATTTTTCGCCTCATCCCGATTGAGACAGAGGACGATTGTGATAATTGTTGCAAACCGGATAACAAAGGCATCTTTAACACTGGTGACAACATTTGCAAGTGTTGCTGAGGCTTTGGCAGTTCAATGGTATGAGTATTGTCAAGATATCTGTGAATAAAAGTGACAAACGTGCATGAGTCATTTAGATGAATTGCGAGAATCGTAGAGATAGACAATACGGTCGTTAGAAAACGCAAATTCAGTAGAGGTTAAAGTGCTGAAGAAGACTGGGTAAGTAGGATTTCCATAAATATACTCAACAGATCTTTGGTATATGCGATAAACCGTCTCAAATAGGACACTTCCAGATCGTTAGAAAGTGACAAGCTATAAATACAAAACCAATTATATGATAGTATGTGCAGCTGGGAACCGCAGTGTACACGGATGACTGTGGAGCATATCGATGCTTACATAGAATTAATTACATGCATCACGTTGTCGTCTACAAGCGGCATTTTGCAGACCCCACCACTGGAGTACACACAAATGAAACAAAAAGTGTGGTCGAGGTTTATAGAATATTCGCGACTTTATCATGGCTACAAAGGTTGGCTGTTATGGAGTGACTAAAAATTCACCAGGCTATCATAGACTTGACATATCACATTTTGAAGAGCAGCCAGAATGGTTTCGAATTAAAATAAGATGTTTTTAACCATCCTTTCTGTGTAAAAAGATATCTACATTCTGCACTGTATACGAACTACTTGTAAGATACATTTCGAAGGTTTTGTGTGTGAGAATCCCTCCACGCATACATTTGCAACTTGTTCTTATTGGTTTATTTAGTTGTATATTTTGTAAGTCTTTCTGATTCCATTTGAGATGATAGTATTTTATTCTATTATATTTTTCTTTTGCCTTCACCGTGTTTCTGTTTTTTCCTGAACTGTATTTATATTGTTTTGGTTGATATTTAGTCTTGGCGGCAGCCACATTGACTTGTCCCCCCTTTGATTGTGTTGCCTGAGTAGACTGGGATTGTGCATTTTGTTTGTGAGTCGAGGCACTTTTCCAGAATCGGAAACACTTTGTGTTATAAAGCAACAATCTATTATCTTTTGAACGGATTTTTACTTGATCGATCCAGAAAGGATAGAATAACACTTATCTTTTGGCGCGCTCAATCGACTATTGGGGGAACAATTATTGGTTGAATAACTGAGCGGTAATATTTGTTTAGAACCGCTACTTACCCAATCACCATGTACTTATTTTAAAGGGGCGATAACTCGTGAATAGTCTACTCAGGTAGTTATTCTTCAGCCAAACCTTAGTTTGGATTTTACACTACTGAATACATATTTTCAGATAAATCAACCTGATTACTGTTTGGTTAATGAATATAAGCTGATATGAATGCTGTACTTAGAATGTAGCAGACAACAGAAGTGCTAGTTCGGGTTATTCTTCGGTGAGATGAAGAATGCTGAATGTTGTGGTCAACTATGATCCTAGGTAGAAGTTTATTTGAATGGAATGTAGATTACTAACTTAGATGACCGGTTTCGAGTGGTTGGGGATCTAGTCGAGATAGACGGGAATAGTGTAACGAACCAGCTGACTTCGAAGTCACACCTCGCGGTTAGCACCTAGTATAGATTACTCTTTCGTCTTATCTGAATAGTATTGCTTCTCTGAAGACCATATAACACAGAGGATATTATCATGGAAATATGTTATGAAGAGTAGGTACATGAAAGAGATTACAACCACCACCGCATGCTTCAGTTCATGGAGCGCGATTAATTGATGCGCGTTGGTTGTCCTTGAACTTGACAAGAATCTGTTGACCGTTCGATATCTACTGACCCAACTGATTAGTGATTTGGCTGGTGCTCAGTGATATTTTACCAGCCCTACAGGAATATCCTAAGCTATCCTTGGTTTCTATGTTGTCGATGTGAATTTTGCGGATGGGCTTCAATGTCCTGCAAGGAAACCTAGTAGGTCAATTGGTGATTATACAAGAAGAAATGCTTGTTAAAAAATTATAATAAAGGAAGGTGATCTGTACTCCTCCTAGAAGTTGAATGATACATATATGATGTCTAACTGGGTTATTGTCGAATACTCAGGACAATATATGCACATGAGGATACGTTTGTTCATAAAATTATGTGTGTTATCAATCCATATTCATTGTCACTTTTCGACTGGCCTCACAAATACTAAATGATTTTATAGAAAGTTAATTATTCTACAAATATTATTACTAACAAACTTTGAACAGAATATATCATTTTAATAAAATCATGACGACTATTGTCGTATGTATGTCACTAACACTGCTGCACTGTCTCCAGATTTTGCCCTGAAGAATTATTGGGCATGTTTCTCATAGTGACTTTCTTTTGCCAACGTCATCTAACTTGTTCATGGTACACATGCATAACTTCTCTATATGATGTATTCACGTTTAAATATAACTTTACTTTTTTGGCTTAAAATGATTGGTCTTTTCAGACCACAGCGTTTTAAATAAAATAGGAATTCTGTTGATAATAAATACCCCCAGTTATATAAAATATGGTATCAGTTATACTTTGTTTTCATGATAAAGGCGGTACATAATTATGACCTAAGATATTGCAAGTAATTTGAGGGAAGTTTAGCTCGACTACGCTTATGAACCCCACGGTACCGCAGCACCGGCGTGGAACGAAAGCATGTTTGGAATTGAAATCACCGCTTCCACACTCCCGCAACCTTAAACTGCTTGCCTCAAGGTGGTCATTTCATATTTGATGTGCCTCATGTCGGTGGCGTGTTTGCAGGTTGGTTTAACTTGGTAGTGTGTGTGCTTTTATGAGACTTTCACATTCCAAAGAACGCCGAATAACATATATCCATGTGTATCACATGTTTTTATCTGTCCTTCAGCTGATGAAAACCTCTGTGTTGTACTTTTCAGTTTTCGAACTATGGCTAGCAGTAGGTGAGTTTCCATATTTCATCTTTTTCAGACTGCCACAATCTTTTCTCCATATATTCAGTGGCAACACTGAGTTCAGTACTTCTAAGGAGTATTTTTACCAACCTAACCGATACTTCTCAATACATTATCCTATCTCAGAGATTCCCGATATGGAAGGAGTTCGGAAATGCCTTTAAAGCTGTCCAGTGTGTGGGAAAAGCATATTCTCGATAACTTGAAATAACACGTTCTCATGAACTCAACGTACAAAGTAAGTACTCCGTTTTCCTGTGATGTGTCGCAATAATAATGACATGTGGCCGCCGAATCCACGACAACATTATTGTACTGGAAATTGTTGTTACCAATAAAACGTATGTCTCCCTTAGTTATACAGATACTCAAGCAACTACCAAGGAGGCGTAATTATGTGAAAATACTTCACGATGGTGTGTAATCTAACGTACGTTTGGCATTACCAATTTTTTAACGAAATATTGGATAATCTGTAATTACTTCTTTTTATATTCCCAAAAATATATGAAGGCAGACCGGTATCGCTAATGGGTATAGATGCTGATCTCAGTTTAATGTGTTGCCATATGTAATAAGCTCACAGCGCAGACTGAAACTAACCGGAGAAACCATTCACATTAATGTCACACAA
Organism: Schistosoma mansoni; assembly: GCF_000237925.1. Lineage (NCBI taxonomy): Eukaryota > Metazoa > Platyhelminthes > Trematoda > Strigeidida > Schistosomatidae > Schistosoma > Schistosoma mansoni. The sequence goes on along the minus strand of NW_017386036.1, from coordinate 513,873 downwards.
AGTTAACATTATTTGGGTAACTGAATCCCCTTAGGACAAATATGTAGTACATCCACTGAGTAATACGTAACGCGAATCTGCTTACTACTCTGACTGTTACCGCCTAGGATAACTGAATAACGGTTTACCAATGCCTTCATTAGACAAGGGAGTACATAACCTTTTGTGTAAGGACAATCAAAAGTCTTAGAAAAGCACTGTATTTGCTGTAGGAAGCGATTTTCTACAGGTGCAACTGTAAGCGATTCTCTAGACTGTTGAGTACAGAGTCTTGGTTTCGCCAAAGTCAGAAAAAGTAGACTATTTGGTTTAGTAAACTTTGTCTGTTTCTAAAATGTAAATTAACAACGCTTGTGTACAAACAAACAGTACAGTCTTTTACATGGGAAAAAGGGGATACATAAATAACATACGGAGCAGTAACTAGAGGGTAGGAAAAATGTGTCAACAAGCCGAATATTGTTTTACAATTAACATAAAATTGTGATTGTTGGATAAACAAGACAAAGTCATACAGACTCAGAGAAAGTTAGTGTGGTGGTGTGTTTCACTTTATCATCGATGTGTTCGTTTATCGATCTCACTTTATATTTGCATCAGTCCCCGACATATGGGTCAGATTACTAAATAACGGAAATCAGTTTAAAATGTTCTCGTAAGCGACTATGAAGTAGGTGCAACAGATACATTTGCTTAAGTCTACTCAGTTTCTCAGAGGAGATAACTCATAACAAACTCTATACATACCAACATCGCGATTAGTAAGGGATTGATGTGTTATACATGAGATTGTATGTCAAAATTTAAAAACTACATGCATATTTTTCTGCATTAATTAATTCCATCCTTTTCCTTTCATTTAATATACGATATTTAGTATGTTTATCACGTATACGTCGAACTTTCACCTAGAGTTCTCTTCAAACAGAAAAAACCAGTTAACTTTTTATGTAAAAACTGTGATGCCAAACTTTTCCATGCTAATAGTAGACAAACAAGTACTCAGTGTAATGACAATCATTGAACCTGGGAATAAAGACATATACAGATATTGAATGATACATTTATACTCTATTAGGCCCACTTTTTCATTGAATCACCTTCCAATCGTAGTTACTTTTTCGATTGCGTCGTGCAAGGAATCCTGGCTTGCAACTTATGTTGCTTTTGCCACTTCGCTTTTTGAACAACCCTCATTCTCGTGGGCTTCCGAAGATCATCACGAGTGATATCCGACGATTTCGTCACCCTAAACTTTATACGCGACTGTCGCGACTTCAATTAGTTCTTGTTCTTTCAGTGCAGCTTCCAGTATATGACCTACAAATACGGGCCGATATCAGGCTTTCCAATTTTAACAGTAGGTTCAAGCACTTAGCTATGAAGTTGGTTAGTTTGATACTAGTCCTTAGCATAGAAACTGCCATCACTAACAGAAAAAACAGCTCTCTCCGTCAAAGACCATGTATATTCTGTTAATTCCGTCATTAATCTATGTATAATAGGAAAGAATAGAACGGCTTCAAACAATCTAGTTATATGAACTTTTATTTCTGAAAGTGGTGGGTTTCATTGAGAGTAAAATCCTTTCGCACAAAACCAGTATTCTGGTTAACATTCATCAATAGATCATCTCCTCTACAGTAGTGTCATTCTGACACTTAGTGTAGTAATTTACCATAGAAAGTGTTAAAATAAATGTTTTGGCCTCAAAAACAAAGTTTTTCACGAGATTACTTACTGCAAAGCTGTTTTAACAATCTCATCGATCAACAAAATAACACATATAATCCTACAGGAACCCCCTGAGATAGCATTTATGCAATGTTCTGCTATCCATTTATTGTTTTCAGATGGTTGTTTATTTCTAATATTTTGGGAGTTTTGAATGACTGTTGCTTGAATGTGGATAAAACTTCCAAGGAATATGACGGCATACTTCTCCGTTGATAGTATGTAAACAATATAATATTGGTATCAAACATGACTTTTGCGATAACATATAGCAGAAATGGTTGTCCACGAAACGATACTGTTGGGAGGTGTTTCACTATCATAGAAGTCGAAAGCGTACGTTGTGTACAGGAGTGGTTCATTTAGGTATTCTTAGTGAAGAAGTAAAATATACACTGCAAGGAATTGAAATTCGGGAATGAACGAATGCTACAATATGATATTGTCCTGTTGCATACGCTTCAAATTTGCGCGAACCGTCGCCGAGATCTCTTTTATGTCGATCGAGCAACTGGGAGGTCCCCACTTAATTTATTCTGTGGATATGCGCACTAAGTGTGTGGTAACGCTTGCGCTGTCAGCGATATCCGGACCTTGCTATTGATAGCTAGCTTGCAGCACGCAGTTGATTATTAAAAACCTTATAATATCTTCCAACACTCACTATAATGTAGTTTCAACCTGTAGTGCATGTTTCAGAAAAGTAAAAGTTCGGTATGTTATTAAACACATTATCAGATTGGTATTCACATTTGAATGTTAAGAACGCAAGGCCTGCAGTGTGAGTTAGTCGTTTCCTAGTAAGCTTCTGAGTATCTACTCTTCTCTTGAGTGATTCAACCGGAAAGGCAAGCACAATTTCTTTGGGCAAGAGGTTACAAGAATTAATGATCCTTTATGAAAACTTGTATGCTTCGAGTATTTTGTTTGTTTTTGGGTTTTCTGCTCTCTTGCTATGTCTTTTGCATTGTCCTGACCTGATAGGAGGGAAAAGAACAGAAACACCAGATACGATTAGATTTCCTAGTGTTCTGTGCATCACAATCAAATTACTTCTTAATCTGCAGTTGTGGCAGACCCCGGAGTTTTAGAGTTATATTGGTTGCTGCCTTTTGTGCTTTCTCCAAGATTTACGAGTCACTTTTTAAACAGACGCCTACAGCTCGGACGCAGTTTTCAAGTTTGTATCTCGCCAAGGTAGTTTGTGCTGTAGGTAATACACTGGTATCCAACTTCGTAGATATCTATCTCAACACCTATAGGGTTCTGAAGTATTTAACTGCAATCGCGAGGCCATGGGTCGTGTTCTTAAGACCACGGTTCACTGTTCCTTCTAGATCATTGCCTGACCGGACTACGCACATAGACTCTTTTCTGTGTTGTAAGTATTTACCTTTATTTTCCCAATGTGGGCGTAGACATACTTGGCCGCGCTGATAGACATCAGCCGTTATTTAGAATATATAATCAGAATATGCGAGTTTGAATGAAATGCACATGAATCTGCTTCTTTTGTCTTTCATCAAATTTTTATACGAACACAAAGTGGCGTGAGGGACTCAACTATATTTGGGAGTTCATTTACATAAGGTATAAAAATTAGAAACATAAGACAGACACATTCACCAATCCACCAAATACTGATTTTCAGGAGGGACATTCGGAGGTTATTCATACTGTCCATCTACGACCTCCGAAGAAATCTTCGATCCACTTAAGGTGAGGTACGGCAATCCCTAGATTTCCTAACCTCAGGAGCAGTATATTATTAGTCACCTTAGCAAAGTCTATATTGACAACATCCACTGATTTCCCATTATCTGGGGACAGTGTCCACTTCTCTCTTGCAATAAAGAGGTTTTCCCTACAAGGTAATCCTTTCCTGGAACCATGTTGTTACCTGTTTGAAAAGTTGTTGTTTTACACAACACTAGTGTGACTTACAGGTCTGTAGTTTGATGGAAGTCGCCCTGACCCCTTCTTATGAATTGGAGCTAAAATTGCATCTTTCCAGTCCATAGGTAATTCACCTTGACCAATAGACATATTAAACATCATGGTCATCAGGAGAGCGATGTATTGGATAGTTTATCTCTAGATTTAAAGATGTACTTCATTCAGTCTGGCCGATTTTTTCCGCATCCAAATTGCGAATAGCGTTTAGCATGTCGTCTCGATTAAAGTCCACAGCGTAAAGCCGACCTTATGACTCTGTATTCGGGTTTAGTCCTTTGTCCAAAGTAGGCTTCTACGTGCAAACTGACCCGAAATAGTCCCCCGTAACAGTTGCTTAGTTCTGGTTTACCCCCATCACTTCAGATGCACTTCTACTGTAATTAGGTTGAGTATTTAGTAGAAATTTCTTTTGTCTGTGATTTATGCAGGAAAACAGTCTCTTGGGCTGATTCATTATAGATAATGCAAAGGGCTTTTCAACTTTTCTTTGAGCTGTTAGGGATGTGCTTGTACACTGAGTTTGAATCAACCTGTGGTATTTCATCGTACTTGCTGCCCCACGGTTGAGGAGGACATCCTGATATTTTGTTGTAAATTCAAACAATTTGTCATCAAACGGTGTTTTTGATGGCTCCACGCTGAAGTTTTCCCAAATAGTAGAGGATTCATTAAAGTCTCCTACAGTAGGGCTATCATAACTTTCTGGCCAAGATTTAGGTTTACATAGGAGGAAACCATCCACTACTCACCCCAGTCTGCGGTATACTACAACTAATCCAATATCTTTTTCTTTGCTCTTCACTCCACAGCGTTCCAGTTTGCAAGTCTCTGAGTTTTTTACCATTGTCCCAACAGCTTGTATAATAGGAGATAACTAAACCACCATCAGAGTCTAGTCTGTCAGTCCTACAAAGTAATAAACCAAACAATTTAATCACACTGCCACGCATTTTCGACGTTCATTACGTTGCTGAGATGGCGATAGTATCAGAGTTCCCCTTAGTTACCACGTTTATTTAGTAGGCTTAGAGAACTTGGATTTTATGGCTTTAATTCTGTGGAATACTTTATCCCAACACCCATAATGGTTTTACGATCGTTTTCCCCCGAACTTTTGGAATGCAAAGACCCTTAGTTATTGGATCTTTTTCACTGTTTCCGCGGTGCTCATTTGTTTTGGTTTCTGCCGACTGTCTTTCAATATGAACGACCATCCTGTGATCCGTAGGAACATATATTACCAACCCAGTCAGTTTATGTAAATTTTTCAGGATTATGTTTCTTTCCTCGAGAGAAGCAATGGTAACTTTTTAAACACTTGCCTGATTCACCTCGAAATCCACATATTGTTCTCTCCTGCAAAATTCGTGGGAACTAACTCGCTATACTGTTTCCAGGAGTAGCTTGCTTATCAAGGACCTCATATGGCTTAAGTTGTATTCGAAAGTAGCCTTCGGTTTCTTTACGGAATACTCACTTAACTTGGTTGGCCTCTTTGGGAGATCTATCTTAAAAAGCTTTGAAGTTGTATGCCCTAAACTCTTCTCTATAGGCGTGTAAGAAACTAAAAAACAAGAAAACTGACTTCTAGACTTCTAGAATAAATGTCCCGAAAGCTTTAATAGTGATGGACGCTGAAAGCAAAAGGCTAAAGCTTCAATGTTTCTGTAACTGAACGTCCAATATAAACACTATAAGAGAAGCTTTTACGACATAGGACTCATCCAAAACTGAAAAAGGTACTTCACTTAGAAAAATACTACTGCCATTTCTAGAAGTCCACGTTAATGCTCGCGACTGTTTTGATAATCATAGGGAAAATATCGATATTCGTAGTACCATTTCAGTCAAAACATTTTTTAAGAGCAATGACAGGGACTGACCTTATGATTTGCGTGATAAAGATAGCTAGCTGATAATTTGAACTAGCAGTTTCTGTCAAGCAAGTGTACTTCCAGTGAATTAAAAACCATCCAAATTATACGTGTTTGGACCGGATCTAAAGTGAAAATTTAAAGAAATGTGACGTGGTATTCCATAATAACCCACGAATGTTCCAACAGAGCTGGGAAGAGTAACGAAATTAATAACCTTGTTCATTTACATTGCTTCTTGTCCCCAGATTAGCACGAAAACAGTTGGTTTCATTGCATAAATAGGACATCATCAGTCATTTGACATTAAATGCAATAGCAATGGATACTAAATATTTACATAGAGTGACAAGATTTTACTTTTGTACTATTAACAACGTCAACTCGTCAACAACGAATTCGGGTTTAGCAGTATCTAGTTGCATTACGGAGTTGTGACGGATTGAAACAAATAATAGTGAATCGTGTGAAATGGACAACAGTCACGATAATCATTCCTACAAAAGATCTAATAATGATGACCTGCCCACGTAGATGTGAACGATTACATGGATCTGACTGCCACTTATATGCTTATGGAAATGGACCAATCAGAATGAAAACAGATATCTGGCGTGATTTTCAAGTGAAAACCGCATATACAGCTAAATGATGGGAAGCTATGTCCGAGGTTTTTGGGGTATACGTAAGGTGTTTTCGAGGTGCTTTTGGGATATGTATTCCCGCGATATAAAACGAATGCGATTCACCAATTCCATAACTATTGTTTGCACTTTATTATGGTTACTTCGGTAGTATGATTATTTGCTTGATTTTTGAGGTATTGAGATCTCCCTATTTCACTTTACTGGGTTAGCTAAACAATAAAGCTCTAAAAGGACACTTTAATTAACCCTTCTGTGGGTATTGTTACACCCTTAACTACATTATTACATCTGGGCTCTAAACAAATCCTGAGTGTGACTTATTACTATAATGGATCTTGATGATTACTATTTCATCATTCTATCCAAATTGATGCGGCTTTCAAGTAAATTATTGTTATACTATATATTATTCTCATAAAAATACCTTCCAGGTATTCTGGTCAACAACAGTAGTCCCATGCGTTATGAGGACTGACGCACGAGTGATGACGGTCATCAATATTCATTTGTGAAGCGTGGATCTAAGGCAATAAATATGAATTTCAGCAACTGCCATGTATGTATTTTTTGCTATACCACTTCTTTCAAGTAGCATTTGCATTCGTCTGAAGGTTTTCAGTTGTCGAAAATATTCAATCTACTGCGTGTTTTCCTCCCAAAGAAAGACAAAATCTTTGATGAACAATGTGTTCGTTCCCCATGTCTTACATAACAAGTCCAGATGGCAGAATTTAAATGAACCTTTGCAGCTTACTGCAGTGTAAACAACATTGCCCACTACCACAATAGTAACTTCGAGTACATTTGAGTAGGTAAACACATTATAACCTTCATTTACTTTTCTTAAATAAAGTAGTGGATCTATCTGTAAAAGTGGAATCAACAAGAGCTTCTATAAAGTAATTACTGGGCTAGAAGTTCAATTTCCGAATACTAGGCAGTGAAAACCTTCGTCAGTAGGTGAACACAGAAAACCGTGGAAAAGGAATATAATTTGGGTTTCTGAGTATATTAAACCAAAAACAATGCTGCTACTCGATAGGGTATGCGTTCATAATCGAGTATCCTATATGCGCGATATAACACTTGAATAAAACCTGCACCATTTGCGGCTTTTGAAATATGTCGGTCCGGATGAGTGTTGTTATATCGAGTGCAACGAACGTATTATCAGAAGGAATCACCAGAGTGCGTGTGAGGGATGAGTATATTATGAAGCGTAACACAACTGCTCCCATCGCAATGGTTCAGATAATGATTGTAAGCACTCATTTTAAGCAAACCTATAGTTTACTGGGTTATGTAAGCCGAATTATCCCCAGGAAACAAATGTCACAGAAACGAAAACATAAGCAAAAGAGTATTAAGATAGCTTTCATTTGTGCTTCGTACTAAAAATGGTAGCAATTGAGAAGTCGTATCGTAAAGTGTTGGGATGACCCTGCAATTTTCTCGGAAGACGTAACATAAAGTTACCATGCGTACTATTAGTCTGAACTACTTCACAAATTTGCACACAGTTTTCCCGCCCATTTAGCTTCAGTTATAGTCTGGTTCAAACTAAATATTTGTCACAAAGAGCATAGTCCCGCAACTAAGGTCTTCCATTGTATCACTTCAGCGAGTACCTTGTTTTTGGAAACGTGTCCTTGAACCTTGCACTGAATCCCGCCACTTACAGCACTGATAAACAATTCTTAGAAGGAAGTATAATGCTTACCTCATCACATAAGGTACAATTAAATGGCTGGTATATGTAACAGCAACGTCTCACTACAAACTAGCCAGTCTTCAGTAGTAAGGAAATAAGGTCAGTAAAAGCATATTAGTCTTTGCAATATGTAGTAGTGTAGAGATTCAATCTCGCTTTGAATGCACCAATAGAAGGTGGGGATATGCCGTGTTCGGATAGAGAATTCTATGAATTCACTAATTGGTACGAGAAACGAAATGTGAATGATTTGATCTTAGCTTCCGAACTTTCTTGGAATGTCCTCTCGGACGGTAAGTCCTAGACGGAAGGATAAGCTAAAACATAAGGATATCAATGTCATCGTTCAGTACAAGGTAAGTCAGTATTAGATCACCTCACCAATTATATAATATTTTTCTTAAAACCATGTTGTTACCTGGTCAAATGATTATTCACTTCCGCATAGTTTAAAGCAGCCATTCAAACAATCATTTCCTCCAACTTGACTACACTGCTGGACTAACGGGTTGATAATACCAACCAAGTCCCGATACTTCTCGCTTTATAGACCGAACTCATTGTTGCATCAATTCCGTCTCTTGGCACTTTAGACCACCGCAAAGATATATCAAACGTTATTCTCGAGGTTTAACAATTACATCCGTCAGTGCTTTTATAATCTCAGGATGAGTGTCATCAGGACCGCTGTGCTTCTCTGGTTTGAGATGTTGAAGTAATCTTGAGACAGCTCCTTTCTCAATAAACACAAGACCGCCCAACAAATCGTTAATATCGCAATTGATTGCCAAAATATTCTGATAAATTGTCGTCTTTAGCAACATTATTTTTTCCCGATATCACCACCACTTCTCTGAGTTTTCTTCTTTGTAAGCGAGAACTACCTTTTTTAAACGTTATTTTCACAATCACGACCCATCGTTCTTCGTATGAACTTCTAGCCATACTTACCAATGCTTTGCAAGCAATTCTAGTCTTACGACAAGCGGATCCATACTTTTGAGAGCCGCTACAGACAAACATATTCGAGTGCTTTTACCCATGTCTAAGAGCCTTCTTGACCTCTTCAGTTATTCTCAGAGTTCCTTTAATATGCCTTAATGGCCCTAAGCATAGAATAAACCGGCACGGCATTAAGTTAAGTGTACCTTTACATATGCATCAGGCTTTTTTAGTTGGTGACGCAGGATTTACTTGCCAGTCTGTTGTCGCAGCAAATGCCCTTATGGATGTTACGTTTGTTCTTCACACGTTTGTACGACATTTAACCTGATTGTACATTATGTCACCAGCCCTAAACATGAATGACAAAACAGCACGATTGATATTCGCTAACAGTGAAAGAATATTTAGATAAGGAATATCCTTAATCGCATTGAAATTATATGACAATGTACGTTTTATTAATACTCCGGATCGATTTCATAGGGAATCCTGAACTTGCGAAACATTAAGAAAACTGATTTTCTACATGTGTTGAGGATCTGTTCTCTATGATCTGCTATCTCCCCGTTTGTATATAGTGAGCTTCTTAGTCTACAAAATAGTCGAATTTTCCTCACCAAGGGCATCCAAATTCATCAAGCTCCACCTGGAAACCATTCGAAACAAAAAAATTTTGATCGTCATCAACCATCTAAAGCGTTCAATAATATTGACTGAAACATTACGGCAACTGAAAACATGACCAAAAGCTCTATACGTTTTCCAGCCGACGTAAAGAGTCCCCAGAATTGTATGTCATTGTATCTACTGATATCACGTTATTTTCGGCATCTAGTATGATATCCAGCGAAGCGTGTGTAAAGGCAGCTTTCCAATACACAATTACTAAAAGACAAATAGGATTTTTGGACTAAGAAGGAATAGTAACGTAAATGAAATGATTTTAAACGACTTATTTAGGTTTCCAGACGTCAACAGACTATTTAATTCTGCGAATACTGCTAACTTATCAAAACTAACATCAGCACAACCAGCTCAAAGCATCTGAAAATGGAATACCTGCCCAGAACAAAGCCACTCTGGGTCATGGAGGCAGATTTACCCTTGACCGTCGGCATATATAAGCAACAACAGTGTGACTTTGTAACACATTCTTGCACTACATTCTTATTTCTACTCTGTTCACAGTTAAAAATCCAAATCAGTTCTCAATAAACTCGTAAGGCTATTTATGATTTTAAAACCAAAATAATTTTTTTCCACTTTGCTGTACATGACATCACAAAGTCCTTAAAAATCAATTTTTCTAGTTTTGTTAAAATAGTTCTTCTACGACTGCATCAAAGACTAGCATCGATTACCACCCAGCCATACTCTCAAAGTGGACAAATGATTTGATTTTATATGAAACATTGTGAACAAAGCATATATCTTCATAAAAAACTGTATTGTCAAGGCTATGAAAACTGCGCAACAGGTAACGATACCATCATGGGGTTTTATGTTCTTGTCTTCTTTACTGCGATTTTGACTGACTTTGACTATTTTGTTTTACTTTTATCCCAGGAGTAGAATAATAGTGAGGATATTAGCTTTATTTAGGGTTTCAGTTGTTAGGTATCTGCTTCTACTGAGCTGTTAGTATTACCTTCTCTCGTTAGATACATGAGCCAAAAAATCATTGCATGCTAATAGTAAACCAGACTCATGTGAGAAATGTACGGCTGTGTTGTTTTCACCAAGGATCAAGCAAACATCTCAGCGTCACCACTTCTCATACATAGTTTCAGTTTTCAGGTTGCCAATGTTTTTCCAGAGACAGTCAGTATCAGAAATGAGTTCCGTTATAAATCGATGAAGAAAACTCATTAAAATGTATGACTTTTTAATCAAAATCACTAAGTGTATTGATATTGACACTTATAAGAAATGGAATGAAGTAAGTTATGAGACTGAGTATCAAAGACAGGTTTCAGTTGTTTGAAACAATCCAAATTAAACTAATGCAGCTGCCTTATCATTGGAATTTGCGAGATTTCATAGGCAAATGTTAGACTTATGTACATCGGCTTTTCCGTAATACAATGAGTCACAAAGTACAAATCGGACACGGAAACGAGAATTGTGTACATTAACATACATTTGTCCAGTTTCGCGTATATGTTCATTCTACTAATTTACTAACCCTTAATTAACATTTTTGGCGGACTCTCAGCGATTCGATGAAGTTCGTTCTCTTTATTAATCGAGCAATAGCAAGTTTAATGTCCGCACAGAAAGTGATTAGATAACCAGCGTCTGCATATTTTGGAGTTTGGTGGGACTATAATTTAAGGACGAACCAATCAGATCTAGGATGACAGGTCTTGAATTTTGGCGCGAAACTAACTCATTCACTTGGCTACATAGCGTTTCGGCATTTCAGCTGATGTCAGTTCTTGATGGAAGCCCTAAATCTTATTCCTAACCCTGACCATCAACTGTTATTCATAATCCTAATTCCTCACACAGTTTATAACCCTCATTTAGCTCTAGTGAGCAAGCGAACATTCTTGCGGTCACTTCACAGTCGCTCATAGGTCGTCCGTATATTATGGTCTTGCCGGAAGTTTATACACATATCGATTTAAAAAATTACCAATACAATGTTGTAAATTTCGCATGGATTTCAGTATTTTATTTGCATAACTAAGGGATTGGATTGTCAGCGATGGGACTGTTTCCAAAAATGTACATGTATGTACTACATAATGTTGTTTTATGAATATCTCATGAACAACTTACGATCGTTCACTCCTACTTACCGTCCGATGAACAAATGTGTCAGAATCAAACAGCTGGCATATATCCTATATTTTTGTTAACGGTTATACGTAAAAGTAATAAATATCTGGGTCCTACTAATTTTTCAAGTGAATAAAAACTGTTTCAACTTCATCGCATGAATATACTTGAAGGAGTAAAGATGAAGAAAAGGCAGTTAAGCCAGGAATAGAAAATCATCAAGAGCGAGAAATAGATGGAGACCCTGATCTTTGACGAAAGAGCAGATAGAATCGTGAGTCAATGCTTTTACCAGCAATAAAGCCAATCGATTTCCAACAGTTAGTCTTACTCGTGTATACTGAAACAAAAGCTTAGCAAAGTCAGCTTAATGATGGTAAAAGGTAACCGCTGCGTGATTTTTAATCAGTACAATAGTACCGAATTTAACCTGGTAGGTTCACACACCGAGTTCAGGGTTGCAGTATTCGGTAAACGGTCTGGAAGACTAATAACGTGAGCGTAGACATGGTGATCGTTACACCAACGCGAACCAACATCCCTATTCCTCACAACCACGCAGTAACACAAGACTGCTCAGAACACTCTGCCGTAACGCCATAAGAGCAAGCTGATGGCCATGTAAATGAATTTACGTAGGGCTGAAAAAGTTGCGATAATAAAAGCCTTGTTACCAAGACGCATAGCTATGGTCGATGAGAACAATGGATTCTGACGATGAAGCTTCCTCATTACCAGCGACTGAACTCATAACTTGTATACATATATCCTCCGATTCTTCAAAGCATGAACGGATAAGTTTACTGGCCGGAGGTTCGCTAAGAGCATGGACTGTGTGGTAGTAATTAGTTAACTTCTCAAACAGATCTCCACTCTCTGTAGAGCTTAACGTGTTGGATGACGCACTGAAAACCATATCAATTACGCAGTTCCTTCTCCACCGACTGTTTTATCTAAATAAATCTATGTTGCTCATACAGACAAAGAAACATACCTCCACGAATGGGATCTTTGGCATGTGCATACGAAATATGATCACACGGTAACGTGTAGTCATTGAAACGCTCACATGCGCATCGTTCACGTGATGTATCAGCAACATATATTATGACCTTGTCATAGCAGTGGATGTACTACGTGTCCCATTCTCCTACTCGTTGATGATTTACAGCTACAGTTTGGATTGCCAAAGCTTTACGCATCTACAGAAATATATTCTTCTGTGCAAAGATGGTTGCATACAGTTTTAATGGAAGTAACCTCAGCTTGGAGATGCCACAGGCATTCGGCATTTGACAGTGACTTCACATGTTACATCTTTATAGTCGAAGTATGCCAGCCCAGTCAAATCAGAAGTCAGAAATGAAGAGGTTTGAAGATATGTTTGAAGGGCTGTCCATATATCGGGAAGCTCCATTTGCTCCCATTTGCGATCTAGTGGGAATGCCTATCTGAGAACCTTCAGCAAAAAGTGTCATTTAAAACTGATGAGGTCGGCATTAAATGTCGGAGAGTGACAGAAATATTCATTTTTGAACTTATTTACCGTTACTATCTCACCATTAAATGCACGGAGGGGGAATCCAGATTGGAAGTCGCAATATTTAGGCCTGAAGTGTAAATTCATTTATAATAAAGCACACGTAGATGACCGACGTCGTGTTCTTAGTTTAATTTGTGGAGCTGGGTTAGAAGATGCATGTTTTTCGGAAGAATGCTGATCACTATCATCATCTACATCCTGAAGTCAAGCGTCTGAATCCGACGCATTGAGCTTACGTCCATAAGTACAAACATATTTTCGTTGTTTTTACATACTGATATGACATACTCAATGTGAGTATACTGTACAAAAAATTTTCAGTCACATTAGTCCTACTACCTCATGTACTTCTTTCAAGCAAATCTCGTAATTGTCCTGAAGATACGACTAGTATTCTAATTTTACAACTAGCTACCAGTAACACCTTCTATGTACGAAGCGTTCCCCAACCAATCGAAATCAGAAGTCAGATGCGAAGAGGTAGGAAAGACATATTTGATGCGTCATCAATATATCGAGAAGCGTTTACTCTAATCTGGCTAGTGAACGTAGGAGCAGTGTCCCACGCTGGGTCGAAACGTGATCTGGTACAGATGCATGACCGAAAGCCTTCAGTTAAACAAGTCCACTTAAACAAATGTGGTCAACATCCAATGTCGAACACTTAATGAGCTATTGATTTTAGGGAATTATTTACAGCTATTGATCACTCCCCCCCCCTAGTGAGGTAGTGATGACCTTAAGACGTGACCAGTCAGGGGTTTGAACCCAACGAGTTTGTCGTTGGTAAACACTCTTCTGATAGCTTGCTATGTTTAACTCGTCTTTCCTTACACTAAGGAACCATAATGCACAATATAGTAATAAGGAAACAAAGTACAATGAAAATTTCGGTTCCTTGTGAAACTTCATCGTTCTTTTCTAGCCGTCCTGGAAAAGAGAAAAAATAGAACGTGTGAGTGCATGTCGAAAATACGCTCGTACTTGCGTAAGGGCACAAGATGAGCGGGAAAAGAAAATAAATAAACTAATACACTGGCGACAGCGTAAAAGCGACTGTTAAAAAAATGGTTTTTTTGGTTTTTTTATAAAAAAAAATGTATATACTCTCATAAGTAAAAAAATTGTTTTTTTGAAATGTTTAAAAAAACGAGCATATTAAAAAATTTTTTTTCTGTAATAAGTAATGCAAAAGGGAATCTGAGATAAAGTTTGTGTCCTACGTGCAATAGTCGTTTAGATGTTCTGGAAATCTTACTCTTCTTCCAGAACGTGTTGTTTTATGTTTATTTTCTGACGTTGACGAAGTACCGAGGTGTGTATCGACTGTCGTGTGGGGTACTACGAGTGTGGGAGCCGTGTCGTCCGGATGTACTGAAGGAAAATCGACGTAGCTAGGGTTTCCTTCTAAGTACGCTGCTTTGAGGCGATCGATACTGATGCCATCGTTTGTGCCGTTCTTATCAACTACATAGTACTTGAGTTCGCGTTGAAGAACTTTGAAGGGTCCTTCGTATGCTGATTCGAGAGGTCGTCGATGTGAGTCTCAACGAACGAAGACGTGTGTACTATGTCGTAATTCGGGTTGAACGAAAACATCAGTTGATTGAGGTCGAGTGTAAGCAGGTTTAACTGAACGCATTGCGTTTGTAAGCCTGATCGTGTAAGAGTTTAGATCCATGTTCAATGAAGAATACGAAAGATCCACGAATTCTCCTGGAAGTCGGAGTGTCGTTCCATAAACGAGTTGAGATGCAGTGTATCCAATGTCAGCTTTCACTGCATTGCGGATACCTAGCAAGACGAGTGGAAGAGCGTCTGTCCACTGTGAAATGTTTGTAGCTGATAGTGAAGCTTTAAGTTGTCAATGAAAACGATCTACCAACCCGTTTGCTTGTGGGTGGTAGGCGGTCGTTCGGAAGCGCGTGATTCCTAATAGTGAGGTCAGACAACGGAAAAGTCCAGATTCGAACTGGCGTCCGCGTTCTGTAGTGATGGTTGAGGGGCAGCCGAAATTTGCTACCTATCGTTCGACGAAAGCGCGAGCCACAGTTTCAGCAGTGATGTCCTTAATCGGTACTGCTTCTGGCCATCGAGTGAAACGGTCTACGCATGTTAAGAGATATGAGTGTCCGTTTGAATCGAGTAAGGGTCCTACCAAATCCAGATGAATATGGTCGAAACGAGCATCGGGGGTTTTGAAAGAGCCTAAGGGACATTTGTTGTGCCTGATTACCTTAGATTTCTGGCAGCTTACACAGGAGCGTGCCCACTCCCTCACGTCTTTATTCATGCCAGGCCAACAAAACCGTTCGGCTATAAGTTTGACTGTTGCACGAGCACCTGGATGAGAAAGATTGTGCAACGTATTGAAGACGTTGCGTCGATAATGTTTTGGTACTATTGGCCGATCCCTACCTGTAGATGTGTCACAAAGTAAGGTTTCCTTACCTGTTCCCATCTGCCTAATACTTAGTTTAAGAGTTGTCGAGGATAACTCATGCTGAAGATCAATGTCTTCTTTTTGAAGCTGAGCGAGTTTAAGAAGGTCGATTCCCTGGAAACTGTTCAAGGAACTTATTCGAGACAGGGCGTCTGCGACTACATTGTTTGCTCCAGAAATGTGTTGTATATCTGAAGTAAACTGCGAAATGTAGTCCAGTTGTCGAGACTCTCGCGGTGAGTACTTGTCTGAAGATGAACTTAAAGAGAAGGTAAGAGGTTTGTGATCGGTAAAAAGCGTGAATTCTCTTCCTTCGATGGAATGTTGGAAATGCCGTACAGCACAATACATAGCTAGGAGTTCTCTACCGAACGTACTGTACCTACATTCCGCGTCTAGCAACCATCTCGAGAAAAATCCTAAAGGTTGCCAAGATTCGTTAACCCATTGTTGTAGGACTCCTCCGATTGCTGAGTCGGATGCGTCTACGGCGATACTAATGAGTTCTTGAGTGTCCTGATGAGCAGGCAGGGTTGCCTTAGCGATGTGTTCCTTAACTGTGGGGAATGCTTTACGGGCTATGTCGTCTAAACTAATTGATTTTGCATTTCCACGAAACTGATCGGTTAACGGTTTCATAAGGGATGCGCATTTAGGTATGAACCGTCTGTAGATACTTACGAGGCCGTTAAAAGTTCGCAACTGCTTAATCGTGGTCGGTTCTGGGTAATCCAAAATGGCCACCACTTTGCTTCTAAGGGGTCGGATGCCTTGAGCATCAATGGTGTGTCCTAAGAAGTCTAAGGAGTTAGTTGCGATTTGGCATTTCTGAATGTCTACAGTAATGCCATGCCTTTGGAATCGATCGAAAACAATTTTCAGATGCTGGAGATGTGATTCTCTGTCCAGACTTGCTATGAGACAGTCATCAACATACGCATGTACGAAGTTGAGACCTCGGAAGACGTCGTCTATGAACCTTTGGATGGTTTGAGCCGCATTTCTCAAACCGAAAGGCATTTGTAAGAATTCGTAGAGGCCGAAAGGAGCTGTAATGGCGGTTTTTGGTATGTCGTCGGTTGCCATATGTATTTGGTTGTAAGCATTAACTAAGTCGATTCTCGAAAAGACAGTTGTACCTTTCAAGATAGCTGTCAAATCGTGAATGTGAGGCGACGGGTAACGATCGGGAATGGTTTTAGCATTCAGACGCTGATAATCACCAGTTGGACGCCAATCATTGCTGTCCTTTTTAGAGACCATGTGCAAAGGAGATGACTAAGGGCTATTTGACGGTCGAATTATTCCTAAGTCTATCATGTGGTCGAATTCGTTTTTAGCCAACCTAAGCTTTTCGGGAGCCAGTCATCGTGCTTTCGAGAATACAGGTGGTCCTGTAGTCGAGATGTGATGTGTAACATTGCTGGTTACACAAGGCAATTTCGGTTGCGGTTGATATATCCCGGAGTATTTATCGAGTAATGATTGACATGGCGTGCCTAATTGTGACTGGGGATAATCTGCAACCAGAAAAAGGAGTTACGCAAACAGATAACTTAGTGTTACCGTCTATTAACCTTCGTGAGCGTGTGTCGATGAGTAGGTTGTGGTATTGTAACAGGTCTATACCAATGATTGGCATGGAGACATCTGCAACAACGAAAATCCAGTTGATGGGTTTGCGTAAACCCACATTAAGGTAAACGTACCTTTTACCATACGTAGCAATCGGCTTTCCGTTTGCCGCCTGTAAACTTAAAACATACTCGTGAAGTCTGTCGTCGGGATTTGCTGGAAGAACGCTAACTTCTGTGCCAGTGTCGACGAGATGGCGGACTTTCGTAGTCACATCTGTGACGTATAACAGACGGCTATGTTCTCCGGCTACGGTTGCCATTAACGCGTGCCGGCTTGGAAGTTTCCCGAATTCTTATTCGTGTCGGTCGCCTTAGAGATCGGGTAATTGCAGGGCTTCCTGCAATTTCTGGAAGACTTACCATACTGGTTATGATACCAGCACCGTTCGGGGTTGTCTGTTTCTCGACCACGAGAGACAGATCGCCTACATGAGACACTTCTACGCGGGGTTTTTGACCGACTACGGTCATTACGAAATCGAAGGTAGCGTGTGAGTGTATGACATAATTCCGAGATGTCATTCGGGGTCGTTTGAGGTTTTTCTTTGACTGAAAAGACCTCAGCGTTAGTAGACTTCGTTATTTCTAAGATTCGATCGGCAGATGCAGCTAGTTGGTCTACGGCGTTGTTTTGTAACGAGACGAGCACTGCCTGCACCTGTTTCGGGAGTTTAGACAAGAAAAGTTGTTTGAATAGGCCATCGTCGAATGTTCGTTGACCTATGACTTCCCTCATCCTTAACAACATGTCCGTCGCGGAACCATGTTGCAGGTCGATATTGTTAAGTAGTTGGTCTAACCGTTGTCGATCAGTTAGATCTCCGCGTTTTAGAATCGACCGTTTGAGAGTTTCGTAAGGTTCCGAAGCATCACTAGTAAACATACTAGGTGTTACGTACCTGTTAAATCCGCGCGGTAACGCTTTAACTACCGCCAGGAATCGTGTGCGCGAGTCCATGATTCTGTGCCCGCAAAAGTCAGCTTCTGCGTAGCAGAACCAGGACATGATATTGTCAGGCCAAAATGGCGTTAACTGAATCGAAGGTGGGGGAATAGATTTTAACTTAAAAACCTTAGGTGACTGTTCCGTCATAGTATTATTAGAACGAGAAATATATAATTAAAATATATCCGAAGAAAAAAGGTATATCACAATATATATAAATCAAATAAAGAAAAACAACATAATAATGAAATTCCAAAAAGTAACAGACTCACAGTTTATGCGCTTGGTGTACCAGATCACGTCGGTCTCACCACTGAAGATACGACTAGTATTCTAATTTTACAACTAGCTACCAGTAACACCTTCTATGTACGAAGCGTTCCCCAACCAATCGAAATCAGAAGTCAGATGCGAAGAGGTAGGAAAGACATATTTGATGCGTCATCAATATATCGAGAAGCGTTTACTCTAATCTGGCTAGTGAACGTAGGAGCAGTGTCCCACGCTGGGTCGAAACGTGATCTGGTACAGATGCATGACCGAAAGCCTTCAGTTAAACAAGTCCACTTAAACAAATGTGGTCAACATCCAATGTCGAACACTTAATGAGCTATTGATTTTAGGGAATTATTTACAGCTACAGTCCCAACTGGAAAATCGTCGCGATAACAATACCATTTTACTTCATTGTGATGGTATCACTTCCGTTACTTGAAGGATGAACGTTATCAGACGTAGTGTGGCTGAACTCAAATCAACTTAAAAACTGTTTTGATTTGACTGCTTCTGCAAAACCTTGCGAGTCGTCGAGGGGACGCACCAATCGTTTTAGGACAGTTTGACCTTCAGGTGCTCAGTGACCTCCTTCAATAGACAATGTTACCCAGTCGTTGATGGGTATGTGCAGGTGGTCGTATTTATTGGGTAAGGAAGACTGACTTATTTTAGTAGGTTCAGTCTAGTTGAAGTCGGAAACAGATCACTTGTAGATAACTGTTTGACTGACACAAGTAAGATTGCTTGTCGTAATAAACAAGAACTCATAATTGATGAGCTCTGCGCAGGGCGCTATAGTGATTTTAATTTGGATGTTGATATCACTGAACTATACTTGCTGTTTATCTAAATACGACTTGAAAATGACCATTAAGCATTTTTTGTCATAACGATTCTCCTACTTTAGAGCTACCTGTTGTCCAGACACACAACGACTTAGGAGTCATCGTTAGCCAAGACTTAAAGACTACTGCACACTGCCGTGCAACACCCGCCAAAGGTTTTAGAACTTTATGGCCAATACGTAGGGCTTTTAGTCATGTTGAGGCTAAAGCGTTTTTGGCATTGTATTCACTGTTTGCGCGTCCTAAACTTGAGTACTGCATACAATCGGCTAGCCCCTGTTTAAAAAAAGAGTGAGCTTTTGGGAAGGGTTCAGAAAACAGCAACTAAGCTGATTCCCAGAATAGCGAAGCTCCCGTATGATGCTAGACTAACCAAGTTAAACCTATTCCCACTGTCATATCGAAGAACCGGAGGCGACTTGATTACAGTATTCAAATTGCTTAGTGATAAGTTTGCACCTGATATGCCCTAATTTTTCTTGTTTTCCAAAACAGAAAATTTACGAGGACACTCCAAAAAAGCTCACAAGCTGAGAACAAATTACTTGTCAGCCGACTATCGACTTTCCCATCGAATCATCAACGAGTGGAATTCATTACCTCAGCACATGGTTGAGACTCCATCGTTCGACTCTTTCGAAAGAAAGTTTGGTCAATTAAGAGACCATCATTGTCAGGACTGACACAGGCCATCAAGTCTCCTGTCCTTTTCAAACTGAAACTGAAAACTTCAGTTTTATTAACTTAGTTAAAAGTTTTTCAGTCTCATTTACGTACAGTAATTGTTCAATTGATTTACCATCAAATGTGGCATTGTATTTACAGTTTATGAAGCCATTAGCTTCTTATCGCAGATTACTACATTCCTAATAGTCGGTTTTTAGTTTTTAAAAGTACATTTTTATGGTCACAAAGTATTAGTGGTTTTTTGTGCTCACGGTTACATTTCTTTTGATCACTGAATATGCTAGTTCGTGAAACTAATGAAAGGTGAGAGTTAGTAGGTTCCCCTGTTGATATAGAATCTTTGCTTTATTACAATAATCGGTAAGTTGATTAGTATTTTTAGTCTCTTGAAATGTTTCTGTAATATGATATGTACATCATATGACTACTCACTTTAAAAATTTGCAGTCCGAGATAGTATGCTTTGATTTACGACGGTGAATTGTGGCCTATAGAAATAAACCATCTTCGTAGGTTACCAGTATTTGATCATAAGTGTTTTCCAGCCATTGGCTGTATGCTTTGGAACTATCGAGTAAGCAATTAAAAAGTTGGACTTGGAGTACTATGTAAGTATGGTAAGTCGATTGACGAGGTAGTAAATCTTTATCGACTGAGATGGTTAGGGGATGTATTATTTATGTGTATCCACCGACTAATTCAGCACGCAATGATGGCTGGTGTAGAAATAGCTTAGAAGAAAGCTAGGGGCGGGCTAACCGAAATCTAGCTTCAGTCCTCAAAGGCATTGGCTATCAGGATGAGCTATGCAATTAGGTGCTGCATACTGTATGATTGGGTCCACTTGATTATTGTAACTAATGGTTAGAGACTTTCGGTGACCGTTGCTGCTACCTTGACTTGGTGATCGGGATTGGAACAATCGTTCCTCCAGGTCCCATTATGCCAGAAAGGTCGGTTGAAAAGCCGTAAGACTAAAAGGTCACTAAGGCCACCTCTAATCTCATTTTCTTTTCAGGTACCCCAAATGCCCTGGAACGGCTGAGAGTGGAGAGAGTCTGCTCTCCCTCTCGAAATGCTCACACATGGCCACGCTTAAACAGCCTCTGCCAGGGAAGTCCTACTCATTGCCTTCTCGCGGCGGGGGTATTGTTCACGGAATTGAGAAAACGGAAAGCGAATGTCTGACGCTTTAACCGGGTCGGTGGACACGGAGGGCCCACCTGAGGCAGTTGGAAAACCCTGATTCCAAGCCAATGGTGCACATAGGCTCCAGGATGCTTAAGGAGCGAATGGCGTATGAACCAATCGTTGGTCACCGGCTACCATGGGACTGCATCTCCCTAAGTTGCTCTACTGCCTTGTGGATCAGACCTTTAGGTCGAAGGCTCCGAGTGTGGCCCCTTAAGAAAACCACCTGTTTCGGTTCGGGGACCCGGGCAGTATCACAGCCCCTACACAAGTCGAATAGTTTATGTGGCTCATATCTGTTTGGTGCCTCCTTGTACCAATGCTTATGTGTTTAAATCAGCTGGTCTTCAGCTATTCTACAACTAGTCACCATTCCCAAACAGCCTGAATGAAATACTGAAGTAGGTCCCCCGACTCTAATTAAAGTCCAAAAGGCCATAGCTAATCTGAAACGAGGAAGAGTAGCTGGTCCAGATGGATTGGCTTCAGTGGTCTTTAAGTATGATGGTCCAGTTTTAGCGATTAAGTTGACTAATGTTTTAGCTAACATCTGGGATTTGGATATAATCCCATCTGACTGGTCGCAATCATTGATTGTCCGCGTGACTATCGTAACCAATGGTTGGAGACTGTGTGACATGGCTCAGAATCGATCACAATGGCGTAGGTGTATACACTCTTTATCTTCCCTTAAACGTTGAGATTAAAATTGCATCATATCTGTCTTCCTATACTATATCCTTATATACAACCTTTCTCTTATATATTACCACCACTAAATTAACTACTTCTATGAATTCGGTGTTCATCTTGTTGTGCTAACGAGGTATGATAACTTGGACCGATGCATATATGTGCCTGGTCCTATGTTGTAGCTGACTGACTGGCTAACCAATATATCAGAAGGGGTCAAAATCACCCTGTAATAACCATAGAGGGATTATTTTCACTAATATAACATCTAAAGTATCAGCCTTAATAATTATCGGGCACCTAACTAAGACCCGTGAACTGCAAACACGAGAAAATCACGCTGGCTTCAGACCTGGTCGTGGCTGCATCGACCACATATTCACTATTCGTCAGGTTTTAGAGCAGAGGTATGCTTATCGGCGTCCGACAATGGTGGTCTTTCTTGACTTAAAAGCAGCATTTGACTTTGTAGACCAAGAGGTTCTGCGACAGTGTGTCATTGAAAAGCGTACCTCAGAATAATATAGACCTTGTCAGGGATGTTTACTTGAACACTACCAGTCGAGTGAGAGCTTATGGCTAACGGTCATCTTATTTGGCAACCTCAAGTGGTGTCAGGCAAGGCTGTCCACTATCTTCATTTTTGTTCAATTTCATCATCGACCTACTGCTGGAAATAACTTTCTCGTCGTCTGAACTTTTAGGAATTAATCTCCTACCAGAGGGTCTACTTATTGATTTAGAAAACGTGGATGACCTAGTCCTGTTTGTTGAAGACGCTAATAAAATGCAGGGTCTTGGTAGCACTGAGCGACAATGCCAGGACATTTGGGATGCTTTTCTAACCCTGCAAGTGCAAGTTGTTGCTTCAGAACTGGCCTGCATCAACACCTGAACTAAGGATAGGAAGTGAAGTTGTTGAACGCGTCGACAACACTTATCCTGGAAGTCTGATCAGTCCTAATGGGTTGATGTCTGACGAAATCTCAGCACGGATTCAGAAACCTCGTTTGGCTTTTGCCAGCTTACGTCACCTATGGCGAAGGAGAGATATCCGTCTATGAATAAGGGATGAGTATACTGCGCAGCATTTTGCTCTGTTCTACTCTACGGCTGCCATTACGAGTAGTAGACACTCGTAAGCTACTAGTATTTGATCACAGATGTCTCAGAAATATTGCTCGCATCTTCTGGTACCACCAGGTACGTAATAGTGAGGTTAGACACAATGTATTGGGGAATGATGGTGAATCAGTTGATGAGGTCATGAATCTTCATCGACTGAGATGGTTGGGTCACGTGTTACGTATGCCTGGACACTGATTACCACGACGCGCAATGTTGACTAATGTTGGAGACGGTTTGAAGAGAGTTAGGGGCGGCCAAACTCAAATGTGGCATCAGTGCTTGAAGTCGCTAACTTCTAGTCTGAGCCATGTTGGTAGATGCAGACTACTTGGTTGGTGTCCGCGTGACTATTGTAACGAATGGTTGGAGACTGTGACATGGTTCGAGATCGATCACAATGGCGTAGGTGTATGCACTCTTTGTCTTATTTATTTATTTGAACACAAATATTGGTACAAGGGGGCACCAGATATATATGCGCCACACGAAAAATTGTCATTTCATTTAATTGTGTGAGGGCTATGATATTGCCCGGGTGCCCAGATCAAAGCAGGTGGTTTTCTTAAGGGGCCACACTCGGAGCCTTCGACCTAAAGGTCTGATCCACAAGGCAGTAGAGCAACTTAGGGAGATGCAGTCCCATGGTAGCCGGTGACCAACGATTGGTTCATACGCCATTCGCTCCTTAAGCATCCTGGAGCCTATGTGCACCATTGGCTTGGAATCAGGGTTTTCCAACTGCCTCAGGTGGGCCCTCCGTGTCCACCGACCCGGTTAAAGCGTCAGACATTCGCTTTCCGTTTTCTCAATTCCGTGAACAATACCCCCGCCGCGAGAAGGCAATGAGTAGGACTTCCCTGGCAGAGGCTGTTTACGCGTGGCCGTGTGAGTGCATTTCGAGAGAGACGGCTGGCCCTCCGTACTCTCAGCCGTTCCAGGGCATTTGGGGGCTTGTCTTTTCTTAAACCGTGATAATAAAATTGCTTCATAACTTTCTTTCTACGAACTAATTATTTCTCCCTGTATTATATCCTTATACACAATCTTTCTTTTATATATTACTACCATTGAAATAACTACCTTGAATTTGGTGTTCATCTTGTTGTGCCAATGAGGTACTACGACTTTGACCGATGCATATATGTGCCTGCATTGTAGCTGACTGGCAGCATTATACACAGCCACACCATCAGTAGCTTATTGCGATTTGATCATTTTGACTCTAGTTTGAATTGCAAACAGAGAACCCCGGGTGTGGTGTTTGCTACTGATGATTTGTTTGATACTCTTTCTTTGCTGCTTGAGATTTATTTCGTGCGTTAAAACAGACTTATTGGTGAGTTATTAAACAGAATATGGGGCTGTCAGGAATCGAAACTACCGGTCAACTTTAGGGTTCTGTTTACGGAGTAAGATAATAAGTGACTTAGTACTGAGTACCTTTTATACCAAGTTTTTCTCGTATCCAGGATATACTGTGACCACACGCTACACTTTTTCACTTTTATCTCGTTTTTAGTGAGCTAACAACCATAATACTCTTGCTAAAGATCTTATTTCACTAACGTGATATAAATTAATAACCTCTGCTACCAAACTCCAGTCATATTACATATGCAACATGAGTAAAAGTACTACCCCGTCTGAAGAATTTGGATATCCACATCTACCTGTGCGTCAAAAATCAGACCAAGAAACTATTAGTCAGTGCATCAAAACTCTAAAAAGTCGCAGACCAAATACCTTGGATTTTTCACCTTTAGCTCTTGGAAATCGTGACAGAAACCATAAAACATATGCCAAACGACCAACTGTTTTATCTGTTCATGATTCTTTCCAGACAGCTGTTTGCAGTACGAGCGCTTACTCTTCATCGATTATTTCAGCTTGTCCAACCAAAAGACCTAATTTTTTGCCAATACCTTCACAAGGAAATAAATATCCAAGTTTTCCAAAACCTAGTGACGGACTCGTATCAGGAAATGGCAAGAGGATCATATCTACAGTTAAAGCCTCTTCTTTAAATACTAGAAGCGTTCATATTATACATCCTGATTCTATGGAATTGTTTATTAAGAAAAGTAGGTGAATTTCCTGTCACTGCTTTAGTATCGCTTTTTTAAGATATTGACTTATTTCGCACAGCAGCTAACCAAATATTTACCTACTTAATCGTGACAAGCTATATGTTTGTAAGAGTTAAATGTGGATTCATTTCTGTAGATAAGTCTTCCAGAATTTATTGATCTGAGTCTGTACTTATATGGAAAAAGTTATATATATTCTAGCCTCCCAGTTTTAGTTGAGTTACGTGGTTTTTCAGTACTGAGTTTCCTTTGATAAATCCGTAGATTGGTTTGATCTATAATATGAATATGAACATAGTAAAACACTTGTCTCACCCAACTGCTTTTAGGTTACTTGTTTGAAGTTTTATCGCTCTCCGTTGTGGATCAGAATCACATTGCGTTTCAGTATTGTGCTAAGCATTTCAGCTGTTAAATCTAGCTAGTTCAGGACTATCTATCCAAGACTTCAACTAGTTTTGGTGTGTATGTTACTGTACATCTGAAAAAGATGACGGAGGTTTGTTGCTCGGGTGAATGATTTTTATGTAGTTTCGTTCTCTGAACTGAATGGTTTAATTGTGTTTTGTTTCCCTCCTACCCGAAATTTCAACATTTTTCCAGCAGCACGTTCGTCCATGTGAATCAATGTGAGCGAATATACACCATGCAGTTTGACAACTAATTAGTGTCCATTCTTGTAACATAAAAGAAAATCTTTTTCTAAAACGCATGAATGTAAATTTTATTGCCTGTTCTTGGAGTGTGCGTAATATATGTTTAAAAAAGTTACTTGATATGATGCGTGTTCTATCACTGCGATTCACGTGTATTATTCGCTTACCATCCCACAAATCTTAAATGTAACATTGTTCCCCAAGAACTTATGTTCCTGTAGGTTCTACCATGCCAAGCAGGTCGATTGGAGAACGGTAAGACTAAAAGCAGCAACTTAAGGTCTGAGGGCAAAGTCGAGCTACTGACTGTAGACGGGTGTGACAGTAGTAAGGTGTTTCCCTCGGACAACAAGCATCTACAGCGATGCCGCCTTCTCAAAAGGGAGAAAGGGGTTAGAAAAGGTCGACCCTAAAAATGTCACGCCTCACATTACCTCACGGATTTCCGTCTCTGGCGGTAAGGCCCTTTGAAGAACGGAGCTAACACGTCAAAAACTTCCCACAAAAAGGCCGTGCGTGACCGGCCTCAAGCAGTTGTCCCCTGGGCTCTGCGGTCACGCTCCAGGGTCGTTAAGACCAACACTAATCCAACTTCCTTTTCAGGTCTCTCAAGAAATACCCTTCTACGGTGTGGGTAGCCGGGAAGTGATATCGACCCTCATACTCGCAACAGCACACGATACCAAGTTGGTCACTTTCAAATCCTTCCTACACCTCCTAATAACTCTCTTATCTCCACGACTAACCCTTCTCACGTCCGTTTATCACCTCTCACCTCTAGAGCAAACGATTCGAGTACACGGAACGTTATTTCTGGTCTCCTGAAAGCACACACTCTAAACTACATGTAGGAACTTTTAACGTACGAATACAGTGCCAATTAGGACAACAGGCTTCCTTAGCTAGAACTTTAGAATCTCGCACCATCGATGTGTGCTGCGTCTCCGAAACGCGCATACAGGATCCGGGTAGCGTTATTCATTTGACCTCATCATATCAAAATAAAGAACCAACTTGATTCACACTTCGTGTATCTGGAAGCCATGATTCTGCTTCCCGTGGCCGCTCTGGCGTAGGTATAGCATTGAGTTCTAGGGCAGAACTAGCTCTTTTGGACTGAGTCCCAGTAAACAGTCGTTTGTGTGCTGTCCGACTAAACGGAACAGTAAGGACTCGGAAAGATAGGGACACTCGTCGTTGCCTCTTCGTCGTCTCTGCCTACTCTCCCATTGACTGCCGCTCAGATGATGTGAAAGATGAGTTTTACAGAAACCTTTCTGACCTTCTCCGAAAAGCTAGGCGCCCTGATGTAGTAATAGTGGCTGGCGACTTCAATGCTCAAGTAGGTAAAGTAAGCGAAGGGGAAAAACACCTTGGTGTCATGGCTCAAAGAACAGATAATGGCGATGGTCTATTGCAACTATGCTCAGATAACCACCTGTTTCTTGCAAATACTAACTTTAAGCATAAGCAAAAACATCTTTTGACATGGCGACCCCCGAATTCGTTCCAACGTTGGACCCAATTAGATCACATCGCTATCAGCCACCGATGGAGGGGCTCGATAGAAGACTGTCGATCATTCTGGGGCACATGTTTAGACTCATCATGCTCTAGTGCGAGCACGTGTCTGTTTGCGTCTTACTGGACGTAGGAAAGACACTGCAGTGAAACCTCTTAGGGTTCTACTTAATGATAGCCAAGCTAAGAATATATTTCAGGAACTAGAAAAACAGTTAGGCAGCCATGTAAGTTGTACCCACCCCGAGGCAGCTTGGAATGAATTCCGTATAGCTGTGGAAACAGCAGTGATATCTGCTAATACGGTAAACCATAAGGTTAGAGAGAAACACTGGATTACAGAAGCATCTACCGCACTGATAGATGCTCGAAAACTCATCCCATCTGGCTCTGAACATAACGCAAAGCGGAGTCAGCTTAAGCGCAGGCTAATAAGGAGCCTACGCAATGATCGCGGACAGTAATGGGTAGCGAAAGCAAGAGAGATGGAAAAGGCAGCGGCAATAGGTAACAACAGACTGAATATCAATATCAACACCTGATTCTCGTTTAATTTTGTCGTTGACATGCTTTTAGAGATAACACTTTCATCATCTCAATCTCCAGGAGTTGAACTTTTACTGGGAGGCTCACTTGTTGACTTAGAATACGCCGACGACATAGTTTTATTTGGTGAAGACGCTGACAAAATGCAGTCTTCTGACCACTATAAGCAACTATGCAGGCATGTTCGGGATGCGATTCTCCTTCTCGAAGTGTAAAATGTTACTTCAGGATTGGATTGCATTGGCACCTGAACTAATGATAGGGAGTGAAGTAGTTGAGCGTGTTGACTGCTTCACTTATCTTGAGAGTCTCATCAGCCCTTGTGGTCTGGTGTGTGACGAAATCTCAGCACGGATACAGAAGACTCGTCTAGCTTTCGTCAACTTGCATCATTTATGACTTGGGCGAGATGTTCATCTACCAACCAAAGGACGAGTTTACTGCGCAACAGTTCGTTCCGTCCTACTTTATGGCAGTGAAACATGACCGATAAGAGTAGAGCATATTCGTAGACTGCTAGTATTCGATCATAGGCGTCTTCGAAGCATTGCTCGTATATCCTGGGACCACCGAGTAAGTAATGTAGTTGTTAAGAAACGGGTACTAGGTAAGGATGGAAAATCGATTGATGAAGTAGTGAAACTTCATCAGTTGAGCTGGCTGGAACATGTGTTGCGTATGCCCAACCACTGACCGCCCCGATGTGCGATGTTTTATGGTGTAGGAGTAGGTTGGGAGAAAGCTAGGGGCGGCCAGACCAAAACATGGCACAAATCCATGAAGTCACTGACAATTGTACTGAGCCATGCTGGTAGGTGTATCCCAGCTCTCACACAAATTGAATGATTTATGTGACTCATATCTATTTGTTGCTTTCTTGTACCAATGTTTATGTGTTTAAATAAACAAATATAATACTGCCCGCGTGCCCAGACCGAAGCAGTTGGTTTTCTTGGGGGGCCACACCCGGAGCCTTTGACCCTAAAGGTCTAATCCACAAGGTAGTGGAACAACGTAAGGAGATGCAGTCCTATGGTAGCCGGTGACCAACGATTGGTTCATATGGCATTCGCTCCTTAAGCATCCTGGAGCCTATGTGCACCATTGGTTTGGAATCAGGGTTTTCCAAATGCCTCAGGTGGGCCCTCCGTGTCCACCGACCCGGTTAAAGCGTCAGACATTCGCTTTCCGTTTTCTCGATTTCGTGAACAATACCCCCGCCGCGAGAAGGCAGTGAGTATGACTTCTTTGGCAGTAGTTGTATGCACGTGGTCATATGAGAGCATTTCGAGAGGGAGAGCTGACTTTTCCCACTCTCGGCCGCACCAGGGCATTTGGGGGCATGTCGATGTAAAGGAATTCCAATTTTTAAGGTATGGTAAATCTCAAAGTACTTATCCAAGAACCTTGGAACTTTACGCTGATAATTCTCTGTCAGCGACACAATGCAATCGTCAAAGCTGTTGTAGTTCGTCTGGAGCTATCTAGGTAATCTTAAGGAAGAAGCCCTGTTTTAGATAGATGTCTGTGAGAAAGACAGTTTGCCAATATTTATACCTAATAGTGTGGAACAGCTAGAAGTTGTCCTTTTTTCCCTAGAAAGTTCATCGTTAACATTTTGTGATCTATGTTTTTTAACACCAACCCTCTTGGTTTACAAAACGGCAAGCCCAAGTAACATGATCAGACTCTTTTTGATAATCGACTAGATTTTTCAAGGAATGATGGTAAATTAAATCTATCATCTAAAATTAAGATCTTGTTTTAATGGTATTCATAAGGGGTAAATGTAGCATGTGTGAAGAGTACTAGGCAATTGATAATAATAATAATAATAATAATAATAATAATAAGTCGTATATTCATGATATCCAAATGAATAGACATTTGGACTTCAGACGTTTCATGACTTTATGTGAATCACTTCTCCAGAGTAAACAACTGAATAATTCTGTTTTTTATTTACTTTGAAGAAGTGACTTAGATCAAGTCACGAAACGTCCGAATTCCTAATGTCTACTCATTTGAACATCGCAAAAGTATAATTAATTTATGGGTATTAACCTTCTACCCAGTGCTCAATTTATTTTAAACTCAAGTTCAATCTTTGCATTGATACCTACTAACTAATCAATCTGTTAAATCTCAATCATTGGCACTCTACATTCCGTTGACTTTGGTAAACCCTGGAAAGATTATAATATCAAGATGTACCCATTTGTGTAGCAGGATTTGTAGGGATTCTCGATCTTCATGTTACTAGTCTAGTCTGACAGTATCTTCGTGTTAATTTAATTCTACTTTTTCGTCTTGTAATATACTTGTGTTTTTAAGTTGCTTCATATGCATTTGCTTGCTTTTGCCACAAAACTAAAGTATAGTGTATACTTTGATTTTCAGATACACAGTTGTTAAAATATCATACCTGCCGAACTTCGGTAAGACGTCGACCAGATAAATGTGGCCACATGTCTACTAAGAATTTTATAGCATGGTCGCGGAACAATACACAGTTATACAGTGTGTTTTGTTTTGACAAATTTCGTATCATTCATAAGAGATTACCGTGTCCATATTGTTCTACTTGTAGCCATCATAAAAGGCGTGCATTTAATCATTCATCATATGTCCTTGGTGGCTCTAACTACCTTTCACATTCACAAACGTTTCCTAATTTACTGTCTTTTCGCAGATGTTGTTCTTATAATTTTACCAAACATATGGATTTTACTTCTTCGGATATTCTAACTAGTTCCATTCGCTTGTGTCCAAGATACTGTAGAAGAATCAATAACTGTAAGTTACACTAATCATATATATTTACGTTAAGGACAATGAATATCATTCTGAACACTAAGTTGTCAGATGTATTCACACTTGTACGATAATGAGGATATTATGGTATTGAATAGCATGTTAAGAAATATCTTAGTGATAAAAGTACTTGATTCTATAAATTGGAAACCCACCGATTGATTTCGTCTGAACTGTTTGGGGTGCCAGTCTTTCCCTGTGTACTGGATTAAATGAGTTATTTGAAAAATTTGTTTCCCTTATTTAAGGAGATGTAGAATGATTCTTTTGTGTAGTTAACCTTGGGTAATGCTAGAAACTTTTTGGCGAGCATAGTCTGAAAATTTTTCTGCCTATATTTCGATCTGGAAAATTCAACTAATTCGTATTCACGGTAATATCAACTGACTCAGAACATATGGTAAAGGGGTTCTTTGCCGGTTATTTAAGGTATTCATAGAGGAGGAAAAATCTTTTAATCAGTGTTTATTGACAAGTAATCGAAAATCATGTCAGCATATCACAATTCGTCTGACTTTAAATGTACTGACAATTGTATGTGCTGCTTAAACTTTTTGTCCGTGTTTTTATTTTAAACCTAGCCTAAATTCACAAAATAATGAGCTCCATAACCACTATAGTAAAATTAAAAGAATTCTCTGATATTCTTTGTGTGTTCCATCATACACAATACAATTGGATTTACTGTTTACACAAATAAGCCTAGTCTTTATGGTCATTGTTATATTTGTTTTACTAATGAACGACCCAGCTACTCCTATTGCTTGGTATTCTTATACAATGACACTCGACAAGACCCCAAAATCAGAACACGTTGAACAGGAACGAAATTGTGTTCAAATAACAAGGGTAGGTAAACAGCGATCAATGGTTAGAAAAACGCTCATATATTTATAGTATATGCATAAGAAGCCTCTAGATGCTGATTGGTTTAGAATTAGCCAATCAGTGTGCGCCGTTACGATCATGCACAAACGTGCCTTAATCCGGTTTATTTCCCGCTAACAGTCATATTCACCAGTGAATAGATATTTGAGTGCTTGATACCGTTTTATTATTCCGAAAATGATTTTCATTACCGGATAAAAGTCGAGTAATAAACCCCTAATAATCAGAATACAATGGCAAGTTGTTTAATTCCAACTTCGGATTTAAACTTTGCATGAATAGCTGTGGTTTATCAATGTCCATAAAACATCAATTCCACCGTTCGTGTAACTTTTTCACTGCTTATTGTTTAGCTCACCAACTATTTTATTTTGATCAACTGTGATTAAAAATTTAATTATAGTTGTTACTGATACTGGTGTAATCTTATATTGTGTTAGGCTATTCTCTGTAATATTTGATTACCCGGTTTAGATTACGTTGAAATTAACTTGATCATCTGTTGTCTACTTTCAAAATTATTCGCAGTCATCTTTTACAGTGCACTGTTGAATGTAGAAATCACTAACAATTTATAGTCTAATGTAAAATAATTTTGTCATTTTAGTTTACTTATATTTTTGCTCCAAACTTTGAAAACCACTATTAATAGTAAACTAGTAACTTTTGTTTTTAACAGCCGTTGGTACTGTAACTTTCGGAAGACCCAGTGAAACAATCGAAGGTCCAGTTTTTGATTCAACAAACTTACCCGAAGTCTATGACATACCAATCAAATCAAGTCAAAAGCTTGGTGAGCCCACTAGTAAACCGCATATTGAGAAAGTTACGCTACCCACTACTATATTTAACGATAAAAATATGCAGACCATAAATATTAACATTAATGATGCAAATCACGTCTTTCAACAGCGTATCGATCCTTCTCTAGCAAATACTAGCCTTGATGAGAACTGTTCGGACGGCAAACAGTTGCATACTTCCAAAAAACTACAACAAATTCAACCTAATGGAGATATTTGGCCTCCTCTGGTAATCAGTTCCCATCCAGGTAGGAAATACTTGTTGTCTTTTTGAAAAATATTTACTTCTATAGATATAAATTCTACTTAAAGTGATCGTATATATGATATGCTGTCGTATATAGTTTATATACTTCAGAATATAATACGTAGTGAATCGCGATCCATTAACTCTTAATTGTCATATTTGTTTATAACGATAATTTTATTGAGTAGTGTATGTCTATTACTCGTTAAAAACTCACACAACGGTTTTCATATTACTTTAAATGTATACAGTTTCACGGAATATTCATAATCACATCTGTCATGTTTAGGATTTTTATCTGTAAATCTATGAAGAATTTATTCTTGTATATAGTAAATACAAGCATAAGTTTTTACTACCATCCATTTCACAATAGGGAGAGTGTAATACTCAAATCATGTGGCAGAGTATTCATATGAGAAAAACGAGGCCACGGTAGTTTTTGTACTGTTCATGTGAAGAACAGAAAACAGGGAATTTAGTATTTAGACATTAGTTAGTACATGGTAAGCAGAGATGGATAGTGGCTAGCAGTGGAATCCAGGACGCGCGTTTCGTCCTATTTGGGACTCGTCAGCTGGATGTACCTGCATCTCAGAGTTGATGTTCACTCTGGGACTCGAACCCAGTACCCTCGCTTCAAACGCCATCGCGTTATCCACTCGGCCACTGAGTCCTGATAGCCACTTGCTTGTGCGATAAGGTGAAGTTTGAATTCACTTAGTATTGTTTGTTTGGATCTTCCCATCGATGTGTTTAGGACTGCAACTGGTCAGTCTCTAATTGGCATATGTGCATACTGTGCGTATTGCCT
>NW_017386036.1:479734-480257 GCF_000237925.1 Schistosoma mansoni | reverse complement strand
GACGAAACGCGCGTCCTGGATTCCACTGCTTACCATACTTGTGAATTAAAGCTATATTGAGGCAATACGCACAGTATGCACATATGCCATTTAGAGACTGACCAGTTACAGTCCTAACAAATCGATGGGAAGATTCAAACAAACAATACTGAATGAATTAGTTAGTGCAATTCTGAACTGTATCTCATAATATTGTCAGCATTTTAATTGCAAAGGGTAAAATAATTTCTGACTATCTAAATTGACTAAGTTCTTTCTATCCTCAACCGCTGTCTTTTAGTGGATTAGTGCTATATTCTGTTCTAATTTTAGGATTTACATTAGCAGTTTCATTTAGAGCTCACGTAGTTTTGTTGAAGTATTTGACCGTAATTTTAGATGTAGTTACTTAGTTCTCTGACACGAAATTCATTCCAATTGTTATTAGCCACTGGTCTTCGCTTTTTGGCGTGTTAGTGTGATATGTTAGCAATCGGCAGTTGACAAGAACGGTGTTATACTTAGAACACTTGTACACTGCTAA
>NW_017386036.1:470436-479505 GCF_000237925.1 Schistosoma mansoni | reverse complement strand
ACTGTAAACGCGATACTGGCGATCCCAGAGTCTATTTGAAAGCTATAGTCAGAACAAGGACAACTTGACTTTAAACTTTATCTGTTTCTAAACATAAAAACAATTAGATTAGTACAATAATTAAAGAATTACAGTCATTAAGTGACACGCAAACATATCCACCAGTATTGCGTCTTATCGAAATGAATAAAATTTATGAGTCATATTAATATAATAGGATAATAATGTCTTTCAATCGGTAGGTCACATGCAAGATGGATGGCTTACAGACACATCAGACCAGATTGATGGGGTGGTGGGAGCTTAAGCAACGATTCGATTGGTTAGTTATGGACATAACTAACATCTGCTTCTACTTCTCGGCGATATGATTCCAAGTCAGGGCTTGCCTCGTGATGCAGTTTGGCGATTTCCTCAATGTATGTCTTATCCACTTCAAACGTCTTTCCCTAATTTCCTCTTCAGCTCGCAGCTGGTTTGTCCTCTTCCACAATACGCTGTTGCTGACGATATTCCGTGCTTCTCCTCAGATGTCGAGGTCTTCATGATCCCGTTAATCACCAGAAGTAAGAGGAAGGGGGAGAGTCGATAGCCTCGTCTGACTCCGGTCCTTACTGGAAATGCATCTGTCAGCTGTCCTCCATGCACGACTCTGCACTGTAGTCTGTCGTATGAGTTCCGGATGATGTTAACAATCTCCTCAGAAACTCCAAATGTTGAAGATTTTTCCGTAATGTTCTCCTGGCCGCACTGTCAAATGCCTTCTCATGGTCAATGAAGTTGATGTATAGCGACGAATTCCACTCAACCGATTGTTCGATGACGATCCTCAGTGTCGCAATTCGGTCTGTGCATGATCGATCCCTACGGAATCCAGTCTGTTGATCTCGAAGTCGAGCGTCAACTGCGTCTTTCATCTGGCTCAGCAAAACTCTGTTGAAAACTTTTCCTGGTACTGATAACAAACTGATGCCCCTGTAGTTCTCACATTCGCTCAGATCTCTTTTCTTTGGTATCTTGATGAGTTATCCTTCTTTCCAGTCCGTTGGCACTTGTTCTTCTCCCTAAATCTTCTTGATTAGAAGGTGAAGCATGTTTTCAGTTACTTGAATGTCTGACTTCAGTGCTTCAGCTGGTATATTGTCAGGTCCTGCCGCTTTCCCGCTCTTGATTTGTCTGATGGCCATCTTGATTTCTTCGGTCGTTGGTGGAATGACATCTATAGGAAGGTTTGTGTGGGCTGCTTCGATGTCCTGTGGATTCAGTGGGGCTGGTCTATTCAGCAGTTCCTCGAAGTATTCTATCCATCTTTTCCTCTGTTCTTGAATCGCTGTGATTGTCTTTCCTTCTTTGACCTTGACTGGTCTCTCCGGTTTACTATATCTCTCTGCTAGTTTGTTCGTTGTATCATGTAGTTGTTTCATATTCCCTTCTCTTGCAGCTTTTTCTACCGTCGTTGCTAGTTCTCCCATGTATTTCTGCTTGTCGGCTTTAATACTTTTCTTCACTTCCCTGTTTGCTTCTGCGTAGTCTGCTTGTGCCTTGACTTTCTGTGCTCGTGTTCGACTGTTATTAATTGCTGTCTTCTTGTTCTTCCTTACTTCATTCTTGTCCAGGGTTCCCATAAAGATCCATTCCTTATGATGACGCTTCTTAGGACCCAGAACTTCCTGACACGTCAAAGTTAGTACTTCTTTGATCCCTTTCCAGTTGTCCTCCATCGTAGTTTCTTGTTCTTTCAGTAGATCCTGTAAAGCTTGGAACCTGTTGTCGAGAGTTATCTTGAATTGGTCGAGTTTGTTAGTATCTCGCAGGAACGCTGTATCGGACCTTTGTAATGCTGCTTCCCCAGTTCTCCAGTGTTTTTTTAGTTTCAGTTTCATCTCGGCCACAACCAGCTAGTGGTGATCTAAAGCCATGTCAGCTCCTCTCCTTGTTCTCACATCTCCTATTGTCCTTCGAAATTTTTTGTTGATACAAATATGATCTATCTGGTTCTCTGTGGTGTGGTCCAGCGAGATCCATGTAGCTTTGTGTATGCGTTTGCGTGGGAATATTGTGTCGTCTATAACCAATTTGTTGAATGCACACCGGTTTGCAAGTCTCTCCCCATTTTCATTTCTCTCTCCTAGTCCATGTCGTCCAATTACATCTTCATATCCTGTGTTGTCCACTCCAACTTTAGCATTTAGATCTCCCATCAGGATGGTCAGGTCCTTTCGTGAGCACTTCTTTATAATTGATTGCAGCCTCTCATAGAACTGATCTTTATCATCGTCGTTGCTATCATTTGTGGGTGCATAACATTGGATAACATTCATTGTGATCCCCCACATCTTTGCTTTGAAGGATGCTTCGATAATTTTGGATCCATGAGACTCATCCTACAAGTGCGTTTCATGCTTCTCTGGACAGCATTAGAGCAACTCCCTGAGTGTGTGTAGCTGTTTCCTCTTCGTGACCAGAGTACAGCAGCATCTCTCCTGTACCTAACCTTTGTTATCCAGCTTGGGTTCAATAAATTTCGCTAATTCCAAGTACTGCTAATTTGTATCTCCTCATTTCCATTGGTATTTGACTAGCCTTCCCGGTCTCCCACATTGTTTGGACGTTCTATGTACCTATGTTAATTGTTGCTCTGGTTGTTAGAAGGGGCATCGGCCTCTTTGACTCTCAAGGAATCTGGACTTTCATCCTGGAGCGTCATAATTCTTCCTTAAAATCGGAGGGCAGAGTTTAAATACTTTAATTTGTTTGATCTGGTTGGCTTTTTTTTAGCAAGTTTTTTTCTACGGGATGGGGTTGCCTAATCCATGCCGAACCCTCCTCCTTTACCGGAGCTTGGAACCAGCAATAACTCTAGAAGAGCTGTAGGCGGAGTTGACCCATGGTACCTTCTATGCCTTTTACAGTATGAGTCAAAGTTTCTTCATACTTTTGATTCTTATGTTGTTAAGTACTAAAGATTTTTGTACAAGACTCTATTCAGACGATCAACTACTTTTTTCATGTTGTTAATTCAGACCATTTCACCGTCTGGCCCAAGTGATCTACAGGTACTGTTATCTTCTTATCTATTGGAATCAACTGTTAGACGAGTAATAGCTTTCTAGATCTTATAGATATTCAGTCATTCTCCTAAACGAGAAGTAACTTCACTATTAATTGTCGTTTTGGTTTTCCCTCGCGTCTGTAATGGCTTGTTTACGTAGGTTGGTGTTATATTGTGTATGCCAGTCTTTTATATAATTAAACATTTCGTGGTTTTGCTTACGCAAGTGATAATAGTTCGACAAACTCAGGTACTGTATTTACTAACGTTCGATTGGTTGTGCTAACTTTCCCGTTTTCATAACTAACATTTAGAAAACCAGCAAAGTAACTTTTATTATCCAGATTTAAGAACTCATGTGGTTCCATGCATAAAATACAAGACTATAATGCACCGTGATTTTTGAATTTTAATACAGGCATAACCAGGTCACTTATGGGACAAGTCTGAGTAGCGGGTTTATAACTAAAGGTAATTTATAGATGGGAGAAGGTGTAGAAATAGTTATATGGCAGTATAAAATAGCTTAAACAAGCTGTTTAATATATATATATATATATATATATATATATATATATATATATATGCTGATACAACATAGAATAACGCTTAAAGTTTCACGTTTTCATTCATTACTTTAATTCTCAATAACCGGATACATCATAGAGCCTTGGAACATAAAATAATTATCATAAGTAGTTGTGTAACAGATTTATTGAAGAGTTAATGCTTTATTTTGTCATTTAGTCGCAAGTCCAAAGATCGATGGATAAGCACATGTGTGCTTATGACGTGTATCAAGTAACTAGTTTTATGAGCTTTGGTACTGACGTGTCTTCATTTTCAGTAATTTCTGGCTTATTCACACTCTATCAAGTATAGATAAGGAAAGTAGATTATTTTCCCCTGTTGGGGATGTTAGATCCCCAGAACTCACTTGGTAAATGCCTTATTTTTGTAATTTTACTTTAAGAATTTGAATTTCTTGTATTCGCGCCAAAAGTGTTCATTTTTAACACCATGTAGTATTTCCGATTTGGGAGGATCTTAAACGCTATTGGTTCATTGTATCTATGCTATTTTGTAACGCTTCTCAAGGACAATTTTATGCTGTATATATGTTATAACGGTCGTTTTCTTTCTACTCACGAATGGGATGTCTACACCAGATTCTCTCCCAGTGTCTACTCTACAGGACTTCAACACAACTCATATCAAGAAGATGTGATTAACCTGACTAGAACGTAAATATGTTTCCACACCAAAACCGACACAATCCAACAACAAATGGACAATCAATCAATGATAATAATAAATAATAAGGCTAGGGGACTAAACGATGCACTTGAAGCACACCAATATCCATTGCCAGTACCAGAAGACTTGTTCGCGAAACTGAATGGAGGAAAGTATTTCGCAAAGCTAGATTTATCAGAAGCTTACTTACAGATTCCAGTTGCTGAAGAATGCAAACATTATTTGACGATAAACACACATAAAGGGTTATTCCGATATAACAGACTTCCTTTTGGGGTAAAGACAGCACCCTCAATCTTCCAACAAGTCATGGATACCATGTTACAGGACATTCCTGGTACTGCTGCCTATTTGGATGATATACTTATTATGGGTACAGATTATGCGGACTTGGATAAAAAACTGGATACGGTCCTGAAACGGATAGAGGATTATGGTTTCAGATTGCGTGCTGAAAAATGAGATTTCTACATGGAGCAGGTACATTACTTGGGATTTATAATTGACAAGAACGGAAGGAGACCTGACCCTGAAAACGTTAAAGCGATTAAGACAATGCCTCCACCAGCTGATGTAACAACCCTGCGTTCTTTCTTGGGAATGATTAGCCATTATGGTGTTTTCCTCCCGAATCTGCATCGTTGGTGCGCACCGTTAAATGATTTGCTAAAGAAGGATATCAAATGGGTCTGGTCAAAAGAATGTCAGGATGCATTTTCAAAACTGAAAAAGCTGCTCTCCTCAAACCTACTGCTTGCACATTATGACCCAGCACTCCCTATTGTACTTGCAGCAGACGCATCGAACTATGGAATAGGAGCTGTGATCTCACATGTTTACCCTGACCGGTCCGAGAAAGCCATTGCCCACGCATCCAGATCACTGACAGTGACAGAAAGAAACTACAGTCAAATAGAGAAGGAGGCACTAGCCATTATCTTCGCGGTTAAAAAATTCCACAAGATGTTGTTCGGTAGACAGTTCACATTATTAACAGACCACAAACCCCTACTGACAGTCTTTGGGTCCAAGAAGGGTATTCCTGTTTATACAGCTAACCGCTTACAGAGATGGGCAACAACGCTCTTGGGGTATGATTTCAAGATTAAATACTATCCTACGACGAATTTTGGACAAGCTGATGCACTCTCAAGGCTGATTGGTTCCCATGCAAAACATGAAGAAGACGTACTGGTCGCCGCAGTAGAAGCTGAAGCGGAAGTTCAGGCCGTGTTAACAGATGCAATTGCTGCCCTGCCGGTCACATTTGAGAATATTAAAGAAGCAAGCAAAAAAGATAATACCTTGAAGACTATCCGCCATTTTCTACTCAATAAGTGGCCCTCAGGACGATTGCAAGGAGAGATTTTACAATACTTCCGTCGACGAGAATCTCTCACAATTGTCGATTCTTGCATCATGTTTGGTCAACGCATTGTTATCCCCAGCACTCTCCGAAGACGAGTACTCAAACAGTTTCATATGGGGCACCCGGGAATGGGCAAAATGAAATCACTGGCACGAAGCTACGCATACTGGCCTTCTATGGATCAAGATATAGAACAATTGTGCCACAGCTGCGAATCATGTCTAGAAGCGGCGAAGAACCCAATGAAAGTAAAACCACAACCGTGGCCGAAACCAGATGGTCCCTGGCAAAGATTACACGCGGATTTCGCCGGCCCGATACAAGGCAGGAACTTTTTAGTCATCGTGGACGCCTACACAAAGTGGCCGGAAGTATATGAAATGAAAAGTACGACGTCGGAGAACACAATTTCCAAATTATCCAGTCTATTCTCTTGTTTCGGCGTCCCAGAAATCTTAGTAACGGACAATGGCACTCAATTTATGTCTTCAACGTTCAAACGGTTTTGCGGTGAAAATGGTATACGGCACCTTCAATCTCCTCTATACCATCCCCAATCCAATGGACAAGCTGAGAGGTTTGTAGATACGATTAAAAGAGCTTTGCTTAAGGGGGAAAGAGAGGGTAACCCGGAACAGGTGGTCAGAAGATTCCTAATGACCTACAGAGTCACACCTAACCCAGTGGTGCCAGAAGGGAAGTCACCAGCAGAATGTATGTTTGGAAGGAAAATCCGGACGATATTCGACAGAATATTACCACCCAAGAAAACAACAAAGCCTGTACACGAGTATCCGACGAGCGACCGCAGCTTAAAGGTGGGTGAGAAAGTACTTGTAAAGTGGTATCAAGGCGGTCAGAAATGGAAACCAGGCATCATAGAACGGTGTATCGGGAAGGTACTTTATTTAGTCCGGAGTAGGGACGGAAAGTGTATCAGACACATTAATCAGATTAGGAAAGATCATAGAACAGCGACAGATACACGACTACCATTCCACATGCTGGTGGATATAACGCAGAAAAGCCCGGAAGAATGCCGCAACCAACGACTTAGAAAACGTAAAAGTGAAAACGCACAGCCGACAAGGGTGCTGAGCAGAAAAAGGAGAGCAACAGCAATGTTTCAAGTAGATCCTAAAAGAAAGTCATATGTCACAAACTTCAAAGCGGGGAGGTGTAAGGGCGGCCCGTCGGTAGACTCTAGGAAGCCCAGGAAGAGCCACAGACATTCCATCTAATCACGGCTAGGGGAATGTTCTAGAATGTCGACGTGTAGCTTCCCCATTGGATGGATTAGCATGACCCCTATGTGCCTATTGGTTGACCTAAATGATGGTTTACATTCAGCCAAAAAACTATAAATACACGAGATTTCTGTGCTATATTTTGACACTGATTTGGGGAATAAACTTCCTACTTACCAGTCTTTGTCTTTTCTCTTTTGCGACGTTGCGGGTTCTATCATTCAAGTAGTCGAGTAGTTCGCGGCATATTAAGAATCAAGGCTCTAGATATAACAATAACTCATCTGACACCTGTCAGACTATCTACATGCCTGACTAAGCAAACAACCATTCATTATCATTCATGCCCACATATCAATATATACGTTTGATTTGTGTCTGCTGTGATTGCTTGTGCTTCTGGCTGCTTGCGGAATGTATTTCCCCACTTCGAACTTGAACTTCTTCTAGTTAGTGGGGCTGGGCGCATCAGAGTAGCCAACTTATTGGTCTTTGTTCCGTTCTCAGATTAGGGAACTCGTAATCGTTTCAAACATAACATCCTCAAAGGTTGCCTTTCATGTAAGTGACTTTTTAATTTCAGACAAGCTTTAGGACGATCGCTTATGACTAAATATTCATCACACAGGAAATCAACATGATATGACTTTTAGATTAATGTGTAGAGAGATTGCTTTAATTTTCATTGGTCGAAACCGTCCTGTATTCGAGTTTCCAGCTAAATTGCTTCTTGACGTTTTGCCTACGTTTGGTTAACAATCTGTTGTGACGTGTTAGCGGCCGTACCAGTAAGCTTGCCTAACAAACCTGGTTTCTACCTAACCTCCAAAGTTTTGTTACTAGAATCTAAGGAGGATTTAGATATGATTAAACATAACTCCGCGGTTATTGATTTAAATGTACCAACGTAGTTCACAAGAAAGGGTGTAACTCATAGAGTACATACTATACATAATATAGTGTTTTACTAAATTTGACCTTGATTATGAAAAAAAGAAAAGCCGATTTTTTCTTTTCCATCTTTAATAAGTATGTAATTATACTCAAATTTTTGCCGAGTTTCAATCTGTTTTGATATTTTAGAGTTGGTTCTTCAATTCAATCCTCCCGTCGGACTTTTAATTTCACTTCTTGAGAATACGAACAAAAAGTCTGATTATTTGTATGATAAGAATGTCCGTGAACTAACTATTGATTCAGAGAAGAGTTCTTTAGACTCAGTGACCATGACACCAGCAACACAATCCGAAAGTTCCCCTAAGGTAATGCAATGTTTACTTAAATCCTTTTTCTGTCTGATTTTAATCGGATAAAAAATCCTGCCTCATATTTTCTGACTGCAGAGCTTGTAGTGTCGGTTGATATGTTAAGCCCATATGTCCTTATTCTAGCTTCTGGACAAGCCAATTTACCTATCCATCATGAGTCACGTTTTGACCTCACTTATCAACCCTGACTGTTTTTATATGAGCGTATGTATGTGTACACTTTTTGTCCTATTCACCACATGTCTGTAGCGTATTTTTTATCTGGCTATAAATATTGATTAGTGAGTTGGCTTATCCGCCATCTCCGATGCGTATCATTTTCGCTTCATCCCTCTAATTTCCTGTCCAGATCAATGAATGTACAAAATATATGTATTCGAAATCCACTTTCGTATTTGACTTATTTAATTCCGCGGATTAAGTCATGTATTACATACGAGAACAGACAGGGTGTATATTTTGACAATAATCATTCATACAATCTAATTGGAGTCAGATCCTAGCCCCTATAAGCTCAATCTATTGTTGAAAATAATTTATCACCCTATAAAAAGACAAAGGATTTAAAGACCTTTGTGTATGAAGGCTCCTGCTAATTAGCTACATTTAGTAGCATTATGGATGGAAACTTACCAATTTACACCTACTGTTCTAAGTACCTTAGAGGTTTTTTTCAATCATCTCCTGACTAGTTGGTAACAAATCATAATTCTTCGTTGTTTGCCGTGTCCCGTAGGTCACCAACATAGAACTTTAAGACGACTAAAGCTGTTTTCTAGT
Source organism: Schistosoma mansoni (assembly GCF_000237925.1). Classification (NCBI taxonomy): domain Eukaryota; kingdom Metazoa; phylum Platyhelminthes; class Trematoda; order Strigeidida; family Schistosomatidae; genus Schistosoma; species Schistosoma mansoni. Next base: position 470,532 of record NW_017386036.1, on the reverse strand, counting down.
CAAAGTCAACTACCAATATGGGATAAATGTACAAACAAACTCATACTACACATGTCTAGTATGTACTATATATATATATATATATATATATATATA
>NW_017386036.1:456628-470236 GCF_000237925.1 Schistosoma mansoni | reverse complement strand
TTACTGAGAACCATATTATTTACTCATCTTAGGACTGACGTTTAGCGGCCAAATATTCCTTGTTCCCGATGTTGGACTTATTTCAACAAAAGTAAATGCTGTTTCTTATCTCCCGGGATTTTTTTCGATAAAAGCAAGACGACTTTTCCCTCAAGAAACAACTGGAAAAAATCCACAATTTCGCTTGATAAACTATTTCATGGAAATTCAAATCGAAATTAGTTAACAACAAAAATAAGAAACTATGAGTCACAGATACAAGTTTTCACAATAAATGAATGGAGGTCAACATGTAAATGACTTCGTAAATAAACAGAGAAAATAGGAAACACTGGCTTAGAAGAGTAGCAAATAAATTCTGGTCGAAAAATATGCTACTAACTCGAGGTCACCTAATTGAGGGATCAATTAAACAAAATAACAAAAAAGCGGAACGAACAATAAGAAGGAAAGATGCGAATAATTGGGAACAGATTGTTTGATACAAATGTTATATCTAACATACTTTCCTAGCTGACATAACCTCAGTTTAAAATGCAAAAATCAAATTCCATCTGAATTACTTCATTTGGATGATAACAAGAATTAGAAGTACCCGGTGAGCGGCGTTGTTCGAATTCTTTCATATTTGGATCGACAATTTTTAAGCAACTAGTCCATGAAGATAAAACAGGCAACAATATATCGTCTAGTGCGTCAGCATACGTTTCTTCACAATTCTCACAACTTGTATTTTCAAGATCATTCGATGAATCTAGTTGATTGTGAAGTGTGTATACTTCCTGACACGAAGCACCCATCCGATAGCCAACCTGATCTGGTGGTTGTAACAGAATGCGCAGTGTGATTTGTGTACGATTATTGTTTAGAAGATGACCAAGGTAAGGTCGAAGCGCCTATACGATAAATCAAGACGTAAGCATTTCACAACAAGCTATGAAAAACTCAAGTAAATTATTGTAGTGTTGATACAAGTCTTGATTTATAACTAGAAGAATGAAACAGACACTACGTATGAATTGCACAATATCATCTTTATCTACAAAATACCTAACTGAAAATGAAAGTATGCTGAATTAAGAGACTGATAACGAAGTTGAAAGTTTTGCCTATGCGTAATAACACTTAGTGAGTTTCAAACATATGAATAAAATAATCAATACAAATAGTTATTTTATCAATACAGATGAAGCGCTGTTATATAACATGAACAGAATAATAATAGCATTCTGAGTGCTATTTCGTTGTCATTCGAAATACAACTGAAGTACAGTGCATAATTCCAGTGATTGTAAAATAAAAGCACATTAAGAAATATCAGTTATCCACACAAAACAAGCAAGTAAGAAACAATGGTGAATGTAAAATAAATGGACTTTTTACTATACAAAAAACTCCTTATCTTAATACATAAATCGTTATACGTACGAATATTTAGTGCAGAATAATGCAATAACTAAAAGACTAAAGTAGATCAAACACTTATTGATATAATGGGATGAAAAGATGATGTCATCCAGGTTAATATTTCTGTATTAGTTCATCATGGATTTTGGCCAGGTGTGCACTTCGTTCAATATGACAACTTTGTTCCGTGTACCAGTTAAGATGTGATATATTCAGTGTCTTTTACGCTGACCATATGTATCTTACCTCTATGTTTCTAATAACCAAGTATAAAGTTTAATAAATGATTGCATTTTGGTTTAAAAGATGATGTGCTTATGGTTTTGTAACCACGAGTGTTCCTATAGAACCAGAAAATCGTAATTGCATTAATTTTTGTTTCAAGGTATAAGCGTTACAACAGAGTAAATGCAGTGGTTCCGAATGCTCAGAATTCCTGGACTACTTCAAAACCCACAAAGAGTGAAACTTCAGCGAACTAACAGTCTTGAAAAGGACTTTGCGAACACAAAGTGCAAACTACATACCACATCAGCAGAAACTGATTATCATCAGATCAAACGCGCATGAAATCAAACGACATTCAAATATATGATAGACCATTCGGTTCAGCACCATTTCGTTCACATGATTGTTTCTTTGAAAAACTTTACTTTGCAAACGATCGTTGTTCTAGTTCACCATGTACTGACTCAGATATGGCAAATGGTTATTGTTGGCTTAATTCCAGATCTTTAACAAGTCGTATTTATGGAAGTAGCAATCCGTATGGATTCGTATTTTTCCATCCAACTCACCAGTGTTTATTAGGTCTACATCTACCGAATCCACCGTTTTTAATCGCTCTACTAGTGCATATACAAGAAGCACCTTGGGCATATCATCTACCGAGTAGAATTTTATTGAACCTAGGCAAAATGTCACATTATTATCCAACTACTTTGTTATCCGATCGTGATCGCAAGATTTTATTTGATTGTAAACTAGATGGAGAAAGCTTCTTACAATTATTCACTAATATAAAACCATTTATCTATCCAGATTTCATGACATTTACGCCTAAACAAAGATGTATCCCATTACCAGAATTATTATTTCATATAAATGGATTCTATGCACATTTGAATGTAGTTAAAAGTGAATCGGATACGAATACTACTACACATAATAATGGTATCGAAGATGTAATTGTGGAGCTTCTAGTAAGTCTGAAAAAAACTTAGTTATCTATGTGATTTCCTAGCTGGTCCCTGTATTCGTTTTGCTTTTCCTCATTTGTTTGGAATAGTGTCTTCAAATATTTGTTTTTAATTGGCATTCATCCTATGATCCGATTCAGTCACAATGCACACTTCCTATCGCTGGATTATCTAAGTGTGCGAAGTAATAAGACTAAGATAGGATAGGATTTTGTAATGTTAAAGGCTGAATGGACATTGACACAGGTTGTGTGTATATATATGATAACAGATTGATGCACATAAGGGCATGCAAGTGATAACCCTGATCAGATGAATAATCCACTCACAAAACGTCCTCCGACATTTCAATTTCTCACTCACCATTTGCCTTTGAGGAATCATGTAACCTGTCTGATCTTGTAATAACATGGTTCCATCAGGATTGTCCGACACACCGTTCTTTTATATACCTTACCCAGTAAAAAGTGTGATTCGAACAATTTTCACATCACAGCCCTAACTTCACTATCTGAAATATATTTTCAGTAGAGTCATTTCTATCTATTGATGTTAAGTTTTTAAATTAAAATATCCACCTCAAAGGATACAACCTCTCTCAAAATCCTCATTCTGAGTTACAAATCTTATCCGCTACCCCATATTGGTCTTTTAACCAATTGATCAATAGAGTTTACTGTGTATTGTTTTTATGGATCCCCAACACTTGATGTGATTATCATAATACCTTTGTAGTCATCACTACACAGTTTCTTTTCATTCTTCTTCCTTTTGTCAAATCCAGATACCCATGTCTTCATGTGCTTCTGTGGCTAGGTTTCTGGACTCGAGTGCTATGGAGTCAATGACATTTGCCCTATCAGCCGATTGTAACCCGATGTCCGATTCCCATTTAGTTTGTTCGCAGTCAAAAATACTACTCAAAGAGTCTAAAGACAACCACAATAAGTTAATTTGTCAGAATGTGACCAATTCACAAATGGTCTCAAATCCAAATTATTTTACTGATCAAAATTGTTCTCAGACCTTCGAGACTGAAGCTATTTCAATTGAAAATACAAGACTCAAGGTATTCATTATATTTATTGGTTACGCAAAGCTTACAATTGATTGCCCATTTCACCCAACGTATCAGTTTTAATTGTTGAGATTATAGTTCAAGGTCCTGTTACTTTCTAAAACACGATTTGTCTATGCTTAGTTACTCTGTAATATATATATATGCAACTATTTATTTATTTATTTAAACATATAAACATTGATACATAGGGGCACCAAAATATATGTGCGCCATACAATAAGAAATTGACCTGCGACCAACGAGCCCCCAATGACCACCCAAAGAGAATGTTACCCATGTAAGTTTCTCACTGATGAAACTTTTTACTTTAATGCAAGATAAATCACTGTAAATGGGAGTCCAGTAGGTGAGTTTTCCCTCCACTCTGGCACTAAATGCGACACAAACACCAGGAAAACCGGACATAAATACCCTAGAGCCTCTGGATAAGCGCAGGTAAAACAATCTCTTCGCTGGTGTCTTATACAGGTCTCGGAGATACAGCAGATATCGACCTCAATACTTCTAAAAAACAGCTAAATCTGCATCTGTGTGAACGTTGAAGCAGGCGGGTTCGAATGATATACGTGGTTTTAAAAAAGCTGTATCGGGTATCGCTCTCGGTGGAAGCAATTATAAATTCAATCATTCAGTAACTTGAGGCTATTTAGACTGTGTAGAACATTCACCAAAGACGAGTTGCTGAGTGTGTTGAAGTGTAAAAGTATGCACGAAATGAATATCAAGATCACGTGGCTAAAATGAATCTTCTTATAATTAAGTATTTGTAAATATCGTTTATATAGATAGCAAGGGGAACTGGAAACACTTCCTTCATTAATAGAGATCATTATATTTGTGCGTGGTCGGGGATACTCTCCAGACACTCAAACATAAGTATATGGTTTTCTCAAGAGACCGCTCGCCGAACCTTTGACCTAGAGATCTAATCCACAAGACTGTAGCAACGTTAGAAGATGCCGTCCCATAGTATCGAATGACCAAGAATGGGTTCATACGCCAGTTGTTCGCTCATGATCCTGGGGCCCATGTCCACCATCGGTTTAGAATCAGAGTTTTCCAACTCTCCCAGGTGAGTCCTCCGTACCCACCAACTCAGTCTAAGCGCTGGACGTTCGCTTTTCGTTCTCTCAAACTTTGTAAACAACACCACCACCGCGAGAACGCAATGAGTAGGACTTCCCTGGCAGTGGCTATATACCCGTAGCCGTGTAAGATCAATTCGATAGGGATAGCAGGCTCATTCCACCCTCGGCCGTACCAGGGCATTTGCGGGCTTCAAACTCATATCACGCCTATTTCCGAATATATTTTGAAAGCACATCAATAGAAGATTGTCTCACTTTCATCGCAGAGGTATGAGTGTGGATTTAGGATTTCTGCTAAGATCGTTCATTTATTGAATACGTTAGACCTCATTCGTAATCCTAACAGAACTTTAGTTTCATCACCATTACCTAACGTTAGCGTTTTTCAATTCGATAGGGATAGCAGGCTCATTCCACCCTCGGCCGTACCAGAGTGTCTGGTAGAGGTGACGTAAAAAGCGCGTATGATCCCAAGTTTGTAGTACACATTATATCGCTGTAATGCAAAGATCATAAATAAAGGTTTAACTTTTATTATTTACAGGTAACTGGTGTGAGCTTTGTAGCGTTTTCTGGTCATGCACCATATTGTAGTGCAGTAATCGTCGAGGATGGAATATATATTTCTATGACAAGTTTAAAATTTCACCAGCTAGTCAGTAGTTTGAAAGGTGGTTATGATTTATCAATTCCTATACGATCAAGTTGTAACATCCCACCATCTGCAATAGTAGAACACATCAGTGGTGATTTTGGAGATAATATTTCGAATCGCGATCTTCTTAATGGAAATGTTGCCTCATCAGTTCACGTAAAGTGGTTTAAAGTGTTTGATTCATTTTTGTCAAGTGCTTCATTTAGCACTACCGTTACTCCATGTTACGTAAGTTTTGAAATTTAGAAATTACAACTTCATTCTGTCAGAATTCTATCTCTATTACGTTCTTGTTTCTTGTTTTTGTTGTTTTCCATCGCTTCCAAATACTTCGTTCAAGCAATAAGACATCATAATCCATGAGAAATGATGTATGTCACTATGGTTTTAAATTAAAATCTGTCTATATTCTTGTATATGTAAAATAATAAAGAACCTCGGAATTTTATACTTTTTGAACAAGTCATAATTGTTCTGTTTGGCAAACTGACTGTATGCGTTCGATAGCTCTCTTGAATTGCTTTAATTTTATTATAACTAGATACATGAATAAGATATCTTCCATGATAATTAATTCAATTTATTATATCTGTATACACAATACTGCTAGGAAAATCAGTGGTTAAGTCTATTTTATGCTACTAGCGCGAATAATCCATTTTTAGTTTGTTGATTCTTTTCTGTTCTGTGGTTGAACACAAGCCATTTCCAAGCATTAACACAGTTTTCTCGATTCGTTTAGTGTTGTCTTCACAGTCCAGTGATACACTAATCCTTGTTTCTGAAGAAATCGCTTAATATTTTAAATACGTCTAGTCTACTATTTTTTTTTTAAAAATAAAACCCCTTTTCTTGTACTGGAACCAGGTTAGAGAGAAACGTAAATCACTTTAGTGTTATTTACACTTACCGATCCATATTCACTATGTTGATACGGTAATCAGGCTTGAATATTGTGACGACTCATTCAAGTTATATTGACTGAAACACTGTTTTAGGTTTTGTCATTGCTAGCTGGGTGCTTGGGAAGAGTTTAAACCAAATAGCCTATTATTATAATTAAATTACGATAAGGGGATTCGCAGAACTGGACAGACGAATTGTTTGAAAGGTTCACCAAAGATTTACACAAACTCACTAAAGGGTCTTCCCTAGAGTGCTTTATGAGTTATTGCCTGTACAAAAAACCATATCAATTATTTCTATTAGGGGACGCCCATCTGGACAGACCAATTTATTTAATTTTATCGTATCTAAGGTTAGAAGCAGCTTTATCAGCGTCTGACTTTTCGACGGTTGATCTATCACCTGGAGCGTGATATTTATCCACCCAAATAAAATGCTTTAAACTTATTTTATTTTTACAGTTAGTCAAAACTTGAAAAATAAGTGTGTCAAACATACTATTTGATAACCTTATTATCATCAGGTCATGTTTAAATTTCTCTTCGATAAGCAGATCATTAAGCAGAATAGCATTCTAATGTATTTTAAGTAATATTTCTCTAAGTGCTGAATTTAATCTTCAGACTAATTCTGCCAGCATATGGGACTTGGAACCTATTACTACATTCCTAGTGCCAGTACATTACCAACTATGGCACTGGATACATCTAAATGAAAGTATTATTCCAAGCAGCGAAAGTCGATTAAGTTCTTTACCGACTACCAAATCAAGTGATCCACCTTTTTTACGATTGGCATGGATTCGATTTCATGTGTTAAACGTTGATCAAGTCGAATTTATTAGTACATCCTCAAGTAAAGCAGTGACTTTTGGACATTTTTCCAATGAAGTAGCTGAATGTGTAATCAAAGTAAGTTTAACCCAAAAAAATCTTTAAAACTTTATTAGGTAAACTGCTTTTTTATCCATTCACTAAAACTTGTGATCACTTTAGTCATAAGCATTATTGATATGAAGAAATGCTGTTATCACAAATACAATACTCTGTTAGATCTTTTGTACAGTCCTTACTACATGAAATCAAAATTCTTAAAATAAGTCAGTACGTTTTATTCTTTTTTAACCCTATCAGTTTTTTTCAGTGTGTGTTATCAACTAAGCCACCTTCAATGCGATATAATCTACATCCTAAGTTTAGAAATATACTAGTGAAACTCAATCTTTCAAAAGTCTCTTCAGCTTAAATCCAGTTTAACACATACAGGAGCGTCAGTTGTCGAGCAGATGAATGCAGTGGATTGACCCCGGTTATCCTCGTGCTATATTATTCCAAGCTGAGACTATAAATTGTGGACGATGTTTGAGAGATACGAAAGTAACCTTGAGACACCTCAGTGAGTCATTAGGGTTATGAATTAGTGTGAGGAATCATGATTAAGAGTTAGGATAACAAATATCAGAGCTAGGGTTTTCATTATGATCTGATATCATATAAAATGACTGACAGGACATGTGTTCATGGATTTGTAGCGCATGTGTTATCCAATGTTCAGTATACGTGAGGCATGAAGCACTCTTCCGTTCAATTAGTAGGTGATCGCCACTAGTAGTGTAGTGAACGAAACACGAGTGGGGACTATCGAATGTATTTAAGTACTAATTACAGACTATCTCACTAAATTCTGTTAACCATACAGCAAACAGTTAATTTGCAAAATAACAGCCAATTGTCTCAATCTTCACTGTTCCTTCTGTAAATATCAGTTTCTTCTCTAATGCCATTGTTCATTCATTTTCCTACCAATTGCGCTCCATTTCAGTTCTTTCCTTGTCGGTCTTCTGCCAAAATACATTCTATGTCTGACCATCACTATATACTACTTATATGGATATAAGTAGACCACACTACAGTGGTGCAATGACTTAGTGGGACTAAGCTAACTTATTGCATTATGCAGAAAGAATCAGAGTATTTGCAAAATATGGGAACAATGCATTCAATACATTATTTGCCTATCTTCCTTGAGTTGTCCCTAACAAACTATATTGTTCTTCCATTCCTGTTGTTATTTCAATTGCTTCCTGTTTTCTATTTCTCCTCATTTCCCTCTTCCGTAATAATTATACTTTCAATTCCTAATACATACTATTTATATCTGTCCGTATAAGTAGTACACATTACAGTAGGGGCATGCTGTCCTGACGACCTTGAGTGACGTAGCAGCCAACCGGAAAAAACTGCCTAGCTTCAAAACTATTAACATTAAAACCACAAAACTACAGTCGAATAGTTGTTTGCATATGATAAACGATCCCTTTCGTAAAGAAAAAATTGTTACGTTTCCATACTAGGAATTGAGCTACTGTTGTGAATAAACGTTATAGCCCTACAGGGTTTTCGTCACAAACCTATACCAACTATCATTCAAAAACGCTAACGTTAGGTAATGGTGATGAAACTAAAGTTCTGTTAGGATTACGAATGAGGTCTAACGTATTCAATAAATGAACGATCTTAGCAGAAATCCTAAATCCACACTCATACCTCTGCGATGAAAGTGAGACAATCTTCTATTGATGTGCTTTCAAAATATATTCGAAAATAGGCGTGATATGAGTTTGAAGCCCGCAAATGCCCTGGTACGGCCGAGGGTGGAATGAGCCTGCTGTTCGGAGAGATTGTTTTACCTGCGCTTATCCAGAGGCTCTAGGGTATTTATGTCCGGTTTTCCTGGCGTTTGTGTCGCATTTAGTGCCAGAGTGGAGGGAAAACTCACCTACTGGACTCCCATTTACAGTGATTTATCTTGCATTAAAGTAAAAAGTTTCATCAGTGAGAAACTTACATGGGTAACATTCTCTTTGGGTGGTCATTGGGGGCTCGTTGGTCGCAGGTCAATTTCTTATTGTATGGCGCACATATATTTTGGTGCCCCTATGTATCAATGTTTATATGTTTAAATAAATAAATAAATAGTTGCATATATATATATTACAGAGTAACTAAGCATAGACAAATCGTGTTTTAGAAAGTAACAGGACCTTGAACTATAATCTCAACAATTAAAACTGATACGTTGGGTGAAATGGGCAATCAATTGTAAGCTTTGCGTAACCAATAAATATAATGAATACCTTGAGTCTTGTATTTTCAATTGAAATAGCTTCAGTCTCGAAGGTCTGAGAACAATTTTGATCAGTAAAATAATTTGGATTTGAGACCATTTGTGAATTGGTCACATTCTGACAAATTAACTTATTGTGGTTGTCTTTAGACTCTTTGAGTAGTATTTTTGACTGCGAACAAACTAAATGGGAATCGGACATCGGGTTACAATCGGCTGATAGGGCAAATGTCATTGACTCCATAGCACTCGAGTCCAGAAACCTAGCCACAGAAGCACATGAAGACATGGGTATCTGGATTTGACAAAAGGAAGAAGAATGAAAAGAAACTGTGTAGTGATGACTACAAAGGTATTATGATAATCACATCAAGTGTTGGGGATCCATAAAAACAATACACAGTAAACTCTATTGATCAATTGGTTAAAAGACCAATATGGGGTAGCGGATAAGATTTGTAACTCAGAATGAGGATTTTGAGAGAGGTTGTATCCTTTGAGGTGGATATTTTAATTTAAAAACTTAACATCAATAGATAGAAATGACTCTACTGAAAATATATTTCAGATAGTGAAGTTAGGGCTGTGATGTGAAAATTGTTCGAATCACACTTTTTACTGGGTAAGGTATATAAAAGAACGGTGTGTCGGACAATCCTGATGGAACCATGTTATTACAAGATCAGACAGGTTACATGATTCCTCAAAGGCAAATGGTGAGTGAGAAATTGAAATGTCGGAGGACGTTTTGTGAGTGGATTATTCATCTGATCAGGGTTATCACTTGCATGCCCTTATGTGCATCAATCTGTTATCATATATATACACACAACCTGTGTCAATGTCCATTCAGCCTTTAACATTACAAAATCCTATCCTATCTTAGTCTTATTACTTCGCACACTTAGTTAATCCAGCGATAGGAAGTGTGCATTGTGACTGAATCGGATCATAGGATGAATGCCAATTAAAAACAAATATTTGAAGACACTATTCCAAACAAATGAGGAAAAGCAAAACGAATACAGGGACCAGCTAGGAAATCACATAGATAACTAAGTTTTTTTCAGACTTACTAGAAGCTCCACAATTACATCTTCGATACCATTATTATGTGTAGTAGTATTCGTATCCGATTCACTTTTAACTACATTCAAATGTGCATAGAATCCATTTATATGAAATAATAATTCTGGTAATGGGATACATCTTTGTTTAGGCGTAAATGTCATGAAATCTGGATAGATAAATGGTTTTATATTAGTGAATAATTGTAAGAAGCTTTCTCCATCTAGTTTACAATCAAATAAAATCTTGCGATCACGATCGGATAACAAAGTAGTTGGATAATAATGTGACATTTTGCCTAGGTTCAATAAAATTCTACTCGGTAGATGATATGCCCAAGGTGCTTCTTGTATATGCACTAGTAGAGCGATTAAAAACGGTGGATTCGGTAGATGTAGACCTAATAAACACTGGTGAGTTGGATGGAAAAATACGAATCCATACGGATTGCTACTTCCATAAATACGACTTGTTAAAGATCTGGAATTAAGCCAACAATAACCATTTGCCATATCTGAGTCAGTACATGGTGAACTAGAACAACGATCGTTTGCAAAGTAAAGTTTTTCAAAGAAACAATCATGTGAACGAAATGGTGCTGAACCGAAGGGTCTATTATACGTTTGAGAGTTGAAAGATTCTATGTGAAGAGAGAAAGAGAAATGAATAGGACGAGTAATGAAACTGCAATGTGTTGTAAATGAAAACAATTATTTGTAAGTAAATGATAAATGGTATGATATGAAATACATTACTCTCTACGTAAGTATGTTTCCAGTAATTTCCTTTTGATGTTCTATGATATATAATTACATTATATCCTTTAATACCAAAAAGCATTCAAGGCTTTGTAAATTCAGTGTGATTTCCCTTCCGTCTTGAATAACAATGTGCAATTGGAGCTACGTATGTATTACGATAAATAGTTGTTGCATGTACGGTGTGGCAAGATAATACAATTGACACTTATTTTAGGAAGGGTGACTAAATCTCTTATTTCGGGTTAATTCAGAGGTTTTTAATGACTATCAATGCTAGGATAATGAACGATTACTAGTAATACGTTATATGAGAAAGAAAGCAACTTTTGTTTCGCTAATGTCGATTTGTGGAATAAGAACTACGTAAAAAATTACGGGCACCCATCATCCGCATACAGGAAACCAGCATCACAAACGGTGGAAAAACATTTGCTCACCGAAATTAACATCACTTTTAACTTGTTTCTCGGCATAATTCACTAAAGCTTGATATATAAGCCAGTATTGATAAAATATCTCCATTGGTGGTAGTCTTTCATCAAAACGTCTACGTAACAGAATTACGATTTCTTCTTGACCAAACTGATAAAAGCCGCTCGATGAGAAACACCAAGTTGATTGCCTCAAACAGCAATTTAATTCAGTTGGATGAACACGAACATGGAGATTTCGAGTGAGAGCTATTGTTATGCCAGGAGACACATGATCTGACTACAGAAAATATTAGGCAAAATTCTTGATAACGATTACAATTAAACTGAATTATACAGATGAAAAGAATTTACTGTAATAGTAACAACATTTATATGACCAGTAAAACTGCTACTTATTGATAATTTATGTAAATATGAAAGTTAATGAAATTCACACATTCAACTAAACAATAACATGGAAATGCATATGAAGTGTAAAACAACGACATCTCCTGTACATACCAAAGTAATTCATGATTGTCACGACGTGAATATCAGGAGGTCAAAGAAAATTAATGGCACGTCCCACACATGCCCATTGTGAACCGATCAAAAATAAAACCTTCGATGAATCTATTTTCTTTATTACGACCCAGCTATTCCTATTGCCTAGTATTCGAGGATACCAATTCACTCGACCCCAAATCAGAACACGGTTGAACAGGAACTAAATTATACCCCAAATGATAAGGGTAGATGGAAGTAAGAGTTACAATAAGAGAAATACTAGTATATTTATAGTCTTTACATCTGAAGATTCTAGTGTTCGCCAAGTATCCGCTAGCGTTGATTGGATAAGAAATAACCAATCAGAATGCCCCAACATAATTTTCACGGGACATGCTTTATTTCGATCTAAATTCCGCTAACACATTCTATCATTGGGACACAACCACTGATCATTATAAATCCCAAACTAACAATTGACTCTCTAGGTTATAAAAGAGAAATCTCACTCTGAAAACCCTCCTTACACATCCACAGTCAGTTAAATGTTTTTCCTCTTATTTAGGTATAGGTCACAATCTCTGCTAATAATTTCTTAACAACTGTATTCACATATGTGGAACGAAAGGATAAAAGTGCGTTTGGTGATTAACCTTAATTCTTTAAAAATTATGTAGCTTAACTCCAGGATAATAATGCCATGTGAGATTGTACTTGTTATTTGCAAAAATGATAAAGGAAGACCTTACACCGCTAGTAATTTCTAAACTAAATTTCAAAGTTAAAGGCTAGAGAAATAATCTGCTAAAGCATAGTCGCAATATTTATATAAATTATGACGATTTGGAAGATCAAGAGTCAAAGGAAACATATCTCAAAAAAAATTTATAGTAATAGATTTTATTTACTTGTAGTTTAATTAAAGTACAATAAACCGAAGAACAGTAACGTGAACCACACCGGTTGAAAATTCGACTTTCTGGGATCTAGTACTTCAGATAAAATGACTTGTTATGCTGTTACGAAGTATGAAAACTTAGACTAAAGAAATTTTGTGCGAAATGCTGAATTATAATTTCTTCATCTATGTAGAAAAAGTAAGTAGATAATCGCTTAAATCACATCATATTCGTTATCGAATATTTTCACAGATGTGATGTCCTATTTAGTTGAGACGTTGCCAACTGCAATACTCAGATTTCCTATTTGTGCTTTTGATATTGTACACAAGAGTAACTAGCGGGAACATGAATATATATATATATATATATATATATATATATAGTACATACTAGACATGTGTAGTATGAGTTTGTTTGTACATTTATCCCATATTGGTAGTTGACTTTGACTAGAAAACAGCTTTAGTCGTCTTAAAGTTCTATGTTGGTGACCTA
>NW_017386036.1:431233-456428 GCF_000237925.1 Schistosoma mansoni | reverse complement strand
TTTGTTGTTAACTAATTTCGATTTGAATTTCCATGAAATAGTTTATCAAGCGAAATTGTGGATTTTTTCCAGTTGTTTCTTGAGGGAAAAGTCGTCTTGCTTTTATCGAAAAAAATCCCGGGAGATAAGAAACAGCATTTACTTTTGTTGAAATAAGTCCAACATCGGGAACAAGGAATATTTGGCCGCTAAACGTCAGTCCTAAGATGAGTAAATAATATGGTTCTCAGTAAGATTGAATCATTAGATCAGTCTAGACCATCCTGCACATATACATATAGCAGTATATGTACAATATGTTTAGATTATGGCTAATCAAAAAATCGCATCTCGTCCTATTTGCTGGGTCAAAGTATAACGAGAGATGAGCAAGCTTACATTTTTATGGGCCTGTGAGTTTTGTAGTCGAATTCCTAAGCGGTGTTTATTGTCATGTTAACACCTTCATTGCACTATGATTACTGTATATCTACATGTCACGCTCATTACGGATGAGTCACTATTATTATTTGTTCTACTATTTGACCATTCTCAAGCCTATTTACCATTAATCCCAACTCTTATATTTAAACTTGACCCGACAACCTCAACCACTATGTCAGTATATTTTTAATATATACAGATACCTGTAAATCAGGTACTGAGAAATGTCAGTGGAATTCGTTAAAACTCATCGCAAATAGACTTCACAATTCTGACTCAAGCCAACCTAAATTGTCTATGTATACAAATATCAGTCAGCCAACCGAATTTCGGATATTCTGATTCATAATGATCTTCGCGGCTATCAAGCATTTAAGAACAGCTTAGTTCATTGAATTCGCACCTTAATGAAGGCAAAGTTCCCAATTGTTTCCAAACTTTGACTACCGGACCCCAAAGTCGAAGCACTGGAAGTAAATTGGCTTCGGGAAGGATAACTACGTCCACAATCCTCTTACTTAATGTACCCTATACGTGTATATTGCCATACGCTGGCTGTTTTTACTGAAGGGAAGTCATCGTCATCATAGCAAAGCTGGCGAATCAATGTAAATTTAATATTTTCGATAAAACTGATGTACATAACGATTTCTTTGAATGTCTTGTGATTAACATAGCAAATAAATTGTTTTTCTTCACAAGTCACATATTTCAACAAGATGTATCGATTAAATCTACGGTGAACAGACAAAAATCAAAACAAGGATGCTTATATTGGCTGGAGTAGCGTAATCAGCCTACACATAATGTACAGAACACCCATAACTTTGTTTATTAAGATGAATGTTATTAAGTTTAAACATGGAAAAGCACTAATTCAACACTGTTCACCGTTATAGTGAACGCTCTTTGTCAGTCTATACTCGCCTGAATACCCTGTCACTTAATTAACTGCGAGCTGGTCTTCTTGACCTAAACATTTTAGTAAATGTTCTTAGCAGAAATCCTAAATCCACACTCATACCTCTGCGATGAAAGTGAGACAATCTTCTATTGATGTGCTTTCAAAATATATTCGGAAATAGGCGTGATATGAGTTTGAAGCCCGCAAATGCCCTGGTACGGCCGAGGGTGGAATGAGCCTGCTATCCCTATCGAATTGATCTTACACGGCTACGGGTATATAGCCACTGCCAGGGAAGTCCTACTCATTGCGTTCTCGCGGTGGTGGTGTTGTTTACAAAGTTTGAGAGAACGAAAAGCGAACGTCCAGCGCTTAGACTGAGTTGGTGGGTACGGAGGACTCACCTGGGAGAGTTGGAAAACTCTGATTCTAAACCGATGGTGGACATGGGCCCCAGGATCATGAGCGAACAACTGGCGTATGAACCCATTCTTGGTCATTCGATACTATGGGACGGCATCTTCTAACGTTGCTACAGTCTTGTGGATTAGATCTCTAGGTCAAAGGTTCGGCGAGCGGTCTCTTGAGAAAACCATATACTTAGGTTTGAGCGCCCGCACAGTATTCCAACCGTCACATAAATTGAGTGACATAGTGTGGCGCATGTATATTGTGCTTCCTGGTACCAAATAGGTATATTTAAATAAATAAGATAAACGAGAGTTGAAATATGCTCCCTGGATATTTTTATCATATACCAAACTCAACAGTTATTCTTGGTTAACCCTTGTGATGACATTTACTTTCACAGAGTAGAATAATTTGTTTTTTGATTGCTTATTCTCACGCTTTTTCTTTCTTTTTGGTGGTTGACTGACTGGATTATGAAGAGCTTCATAACTCGGGGGAAGCACAGAATACAATGAACAGGTTAGATGCAACTAGACTATTCGGACGTCGCAGATGATGTAGGCCTTCTATCTTACACGGAAACAAATGTAGATGACAGTCAATGTTGTAGCAGCCTCTACATCGGTAAGTCGCAACACACACAAGGGAAAAAAACAGGATCCCCAGACACAATACAGAGAGCACCAACCAAGTCACACATGATGAAAAAGCTCTGGAGGAGGTGGAAAATTTTACGTACCTATGGGGCATCATCGATAAACGTGGAGGATCTGATGCATATGTAAATGCAAGGACTACATTCCTACAATTGAAGACCATATGGAACCAAAAACGACTGTTTTTCAACATCCAATACAAACGTTAAGACAGTCCCAATGTACGGAGGGGTTAAACGTGAAGAATTAAGACAGCCATCATTAAAAAGGTAAAGACGTGTATCAAGAATTGCCTTCGCAAGACACTCAATGTCTGTTGGTCGGATACCATCAGCAACAGCCTACTGAGGCAAACAACAAATAAGCTTCCAGCTGAAGGAGAAATTAGGAAAGGACGCTGGATGTGGATAGGACATATATTGCGAAAATCATTAAGCTGCATTACGAAGCAAGCCCTTACTTGGAATCCTGAAGGGAAGAGGAAAAGAGGCAGATCAAGGAACATACTGAGTCGGGAACTGGAAGCAGACATCAAAAGAATGAGTGGCAACTTGAAACAGAATTGCCCAGGACAGAGTTCGTTGGAGAATCCTGGTTGATGCCCTACTCCTTCACGAGGGGTAACAGTCTTTAGTAATTAATTGGGAGTTGATAATTACAATGAGCAACCAAATTTATCGACCCGTCTAGTTAGTGTTCCTTACGTATTTTTTGGAAAACCGCATGCTATTCCCGGCGTTTTAACTTATTTTGCCACATCAAACTGGATAGCAAGTATAACAGTAAGTAAGCGGAGGCAAACTACGCAAGCTACTACTTTTTCCTCATCGGTTTAAAAACTCGGTGTAATGGATGAGAAAAGACTGGTCCTAGACGCACACGATTTGTTTTTTAATTATCCTTAATCGGTTGCATAGTCTTCTTTTAAATGTCTCCATTTCTCATTTAATTCATTTCACTCCATACATTCCACCACGTTACTATTACATTGTTTAATTCGTTGTTTTTCATCCTTTTCAAGTTCACAAATGAAAATGTGTAAAAGGTTGACCGGTTAGCTGCAAAATGCTTTATTTCATTGCTCAAATATAACAAACTAAGTTACATTATACGAACATACAAAGGTAAGCTACGGATCATATCTACTAGTTAGAGACTTGTAAACTAGAACATACTATGTGTATACATTTGCTAACCAGTTAGTATTATGATTCACATTGTGCTTGTGAGTTGTTTAGCAACAACTGACATCCCGACAAACCTTATGTGGAATCGAATTTAACTTTGTTGGTATTATGAGTTTGCGTACTTATATAAATATTCATGTCTTGCAAAATATCACAGATGTCCATATTTCGTAAGATAAAAGCTTTTGTGAAAACTGTTGCCTCGTATATTTCATTTGCATGAAATATGGTGGCTCTTATAAGAATAACATAGTGAGCTAAACGATCCCCTTACGATAAGGAATTATTTTAGACGAATGTACTGTGGCTGTATATTTTTAAGTTTAACAGGGTCACATCAGTGAACTCAACAAGCTTCATAAAGTGAGTTGATTTTCTACTAGTTAAGACTATCAAACAATAGCTATGCTAATGAGAACATTTTAGGGTAATACGCCATCTCTAAAAAATCCCTAAAATGTCATGAAGATCATAAATGAGACACAAATATAATCTGATCAAGTGCGATAAAAATTGAATAAAAGTTGTCTGTGGACTGAAAAGTTGTTTCGTGGAAAATCGCTTATCAATTTCAGTAATCAACGCCCTTCAGTTGTAGTAACCAGTAAATGTTGATTATCACAAACAATACTCTGCATCTTTAAAGTATGTAATTTAGAAAATAATCGAAATCGTCATCGTAACTAAGTATAATCAACTAAATAGTTACGATTACGTTTGAAGTAACTCCGCCTGTAGCTCTTCTAGAGTTACTGCCGGTCCCAAGCTCGGGTAAAGGAGGAGGGTTGGGCATGGGGTTAGCGACCCCATCCCGTAGAAAAGCTAACTCGCTAAAAAAACGCTAACCAGAAAAAATAATTCAAACCATTTAAACTCTGCCCTGGGAGTTGAAGGAATAATTATGACGCCTCATGATGAAAGCCGAAATTCTTCGGAAGTCACGAGACCGATGCACCTTCTAACAACCAGAGCAACACTCTTTATAGGTACATGGAACGTCCGGACAATGTGGGAGACAGGAAAGACCAGCCAAATAGCAATGGAAATGAGGAGATACAACTTGGCAGTACTCGGAATCAGCGAAACCCATTGGACACAAGCTGGACAACAAAGGCTAGGTACAGGAGAGATGCTGCTGTACTCCGGTCACGAAGGGGAAAATGCTCCACGCACTCAGGGAGTTGCTCTAATGCTATCCAAAGAAGCACGAAATGCACTTGTGGGATGGGAATCTCATGGACCCAGGATAATCAAAGCATCATTCAGAACAAAGAAGCAAGGGATCACAATGAACATTATCCAATGTTATGCACCCACCAATGATAGCAACGACGATGATAAAGATCAGTTCTATGAGAGGCTGCAATCAATTATAAAGAAGTGCTCACGAAAGGACCTGACCATCCTGATGGGAGATCTAAATGCTAAAGTTGGAGTGGACAACACAGGATATGAAGATGTAATTGGACGACATGGACTAGGAGAGAGAAATGAAAATGGGGAGAGACTTGCAAACCGGTGTGCATTCAACAAATTGGTTATAGGCGGCACAATATTCCCACACAAGCGCATACACAAAGCTACATGGATCTCACCGGACCAAACCACAGAGAACCAGATAGATCACATCTGTATCAACAAAAAGTTCCGAAGATCAATGGAAGATGTGAGAACCCGGAGAGGAGCTGACATAGCTTCAGATCACCACCTGGTTGTGGCCAAGATGAGACTGAAGCTAAAGAAAGACTGGACAACTGGACAAACAGCACTACAAAGGTTCAATACAGCCTTCCTTCGAGATATTGACAAGCTCCATGAATTCAAGATAACTCTCAACAACAGGTTCTAAGCTCTACAGGATCTACTGAAAGAACAAGAAACTACTTTGGAGGACAACTAGAAAGGAATCAAAGAAGCAATAACTTCAACGTATCAGGAGGTTCTGGGTCCTAAGAAGCATCATCACAAGGAATGCATCTCTATGGGAGCCCTGGACAAAATTCAAGAAAGGAAGAACAAGAAACTAGCAATTAACAACAGCCGAACACGAGCAGAGAAAGTCAAAGCACAAGCAGACTACGCAGAAGCAAACAGGGAAGTGAAGAAAAGCATTAAAGCCGATAAGTAGAAATATATGGGAGAACTAGCAACGACGGCGGAAAAAGCTGCAAGAGAAGGGAATATGAGACAACTATATGATACAACGAAGAAATTGGCAGGAAGATATAGCAAACCAGAGAGACCAGTCAAGGTCAAAGAAGGAAAGACAATCACTGAGATTCAAGAACAGAGTAAAAGATGGGCAGAATACTTCGACGAACTGCTGAATAGACCAGCCCCATTGAGCCCACCGAACATCAAAGCAGCACACACTGACCTTCCTATAGATGTCACTCCACCAACGATCGAAGAAGTCAAGATGGCCATCAGACAAATCAAAAGTCGGAAGGAGGCAGGACCTGACAATATACCAGCAGAAGCACTGAAGTCAGACATTGAAATAACTGCAAACATGCTTCACCTTCTATTCAAGAAGATTTGGGAAGAGGAACAAGTGCCAATGGACTGGAAAGAAGGATATCTCATAAAGATACCGAAGAAAGGAGATCTGAGCAAATGTGAGAACTACAGAGGCATCAGTTTGTTATCAGTACCAGGAAAAGTTTTCAACAGAGTTTTGCTGAATCGGATGAAAGACGCAGTAGACACTGAACTTAGGGATCAACAAGCTGGATTCCGTAAGGATAGGTCGTGCACAGACCAGATTGCGACACCACGGATCATCGTTGAACAATCAGTTGAGTGGAACTCATCACTATACGTCAACTTCACTGACTATGAGAAGGCGTTTTACAGCGTGGACAGGAGAACATTATGGAAACTTCTTCGACACTATGGAGTTCCTGAAAAGACTGTCAACATTATCCAAAACTCATACGATGGACTACAGTGCAAAGTCATGCATGGAGGACAGCTGACAGATGCATTTTCAGTAAGGACCGGAGTCAGACAAGGCTGTCTACTCTCCCCATTCCTCTTCCTTCTAGTGATTGACTGGATTATGAAGAATTCGACATCTGAAGGGAAATACGGAATACAATGGACAGCTCAGAATCAATTAGATGATTTGGACTTCGCAGATGACCTAGCCCTCCTCTCTCATACACACGAACAAATGCAGATGAAGACAGCAAATGTAGCAGCAGCCTCCGCATCGATAGGCCTCCACATTCACAAAGGTAAAAGCAAGATTCTCAAATGCAACACGGAGAACACCAACCCAATCACACTTGATGGCGAAACTCTGGAAGAGGTGGAAACATTCACGTACCTGGGGAGCATCGTTGATAAACAAGGAGGATCGGATGCAGATGTAAAGGCGAGGATTGGCAAAGCAAGGGCAGCATTTCTACAATTGAAGAACATATGGAACTCAAAACAACTCTCAACCAATTTCAAGGTCAGAATCTTTAATACGAACGTCAAGACAGTCCTACTGTATGGATCTGAAACGTGGAGAACTACTACGACCATCATCAGGAAGGTACAAGTATTTATAAACAGTTGTCTACACAAAATACTCAACATCCATTGGCCGGATACTATCAGCAACAGCGTTTTATGGGAGAGGACAAACCAGCTTCCAGCTGAAGAGGAAATTAGGAAAAGACGTTGGAAGTGGATCGGACATACATTAAGGAAATCACCAATGTGCATCACGACTCAATCCCTAACTTGGAATCCGGGAGGGAAGCGGAAAAGAGGAAGGCCAAAGAACACATCATGCCGGGAGATTGGAGCAGACATGAAAGGGATGAGTAACTACTGGAAGGAACTGAAAAGGATTGCTCAAGACAGGGTTGAATGGAGGATACTAGTCTGCAGCCTATGCTCCTCGACGAGGGGTAACAGGCGTAAGTAAGTAACGTTTGAAGTAACTTATGAAATGGATTTCAGATTTAATAAACAGCTGAGAGTGTATTGTACAAATAGGTGGATGGTTATCATTGAATAACAATGGAAAATCGACACTTAGTGAGGACACATTGTTACGCATTTTCACAATTTTAGTAAAATTTAAACAATATTTATATTGATTATCCGCAATCAGGGTTTTTAAATTGCAATTTTATGTTCACTTTTATGTCAAAATAACTTAATAAGTGTTCCAATTAGCTTTCCTAGTGTTTGAAACAAAGTTGGTGAGTGAGACAATAGTTGAACGTAGTGTCACCTCTTTGCTGCACAATATCTCATTCAAAGTATCACGTGGCACTCATGTTCATATAAACGTTCTACGGGAAAGATGTACAAGCGTAGTCTTTTTTCATATTTGGCTTCATTTAAGCCCTAACCAGAAGCGCTAAACTGCACTATTTTTTAGACAAATAACTACGTCGACACTCCTAATTAGTCTTGTAATCCTAAATACTTAGAACAAGAACTTAGGGCCCTCAGACCCTGATATTCTTTCTTCCACGACTGGTCGAATATTATGCCATCCCACTGAGAACGTCCCTAAAATACCTATGAGAAGTTTCATTATCAAACATCTTAACAATGAATATAGCACTGTTATAAACTCACCGGTAAATGACTATAAATAAATGAGAAGAGATTTACTAATCCTCAGTAATTGAACATTGTGTTGCAGTGTCTGGGACCTCAAGATTTCGATCCCGTATAAGGTCATTACCGTGTACTTCTGATGAGTCCTGTGTTTCTTCCGTTTTGAGATTTCAAATTGTTCGTCTGTTGATTTTATTCTAAGATGAAAAATACTTCTAAACTATAAAAACAAAGGAAGATTGAGTACTCAATAAAAGGATTTATATACAAATATACACACTATTATCTGGATATCGATGATAATAAACTATTGGTATTTACACACAATTTCCTCTATGGAATGGATAGAAATGCTAAATAAACATTGCGTACATGTTCGAAGTGTTAATGCTTGAAAAAAAATATTTGGGATAAGGATGTCAGTATTCATAACATGAGAATCATGTTTGTGGAGATGTACATCACGAAGTTATCGTATTACACTGGCTATCTGTATTTGGTCGCGATGGGATAACGACTTTGAGTTCCAAACCTCGAGTGGGAGACGAACCCTTGGTATTTTGTGAGTTTAATCTATTTGACAGAGATAAACTGTCGAAAATTTGATGCACAGAACTAGAGTCTTCAATGCCCTCAGCTTCAATATTGTATGCGTAGTTTCCTGGTTCAGGTTTCATTTGTAACTGAAATTGCTTAGGAGAAATAGATGTAGGCAGAAGCGATGTATTAGATGAATTAGTTGTATGTTCTACCGTAAAATCAGTGCGACAGCTCGAACTATTGAACGGTCCTGGAGACTGACCTAAACCTTCTCCAATAAAAGATTCATTTAGCGCATTAGCCGGCTTAAGTACATTCTGAGTTTGTTGGGTGACCGTAGCCTGTAATCCTGATAACGTTTGACCCCGATAATGAAAATGTGTTTTTAAGTGCGATAATACATTACTCAAAACTGGATACCTGTTTCGGGCTATGGAAAAGCGTACGGCTGATGTGCGCTCACGTTTTTCTCTGCAGAGATGACAATAAAATATGCCAGTAACACGTTTAAAACCCTCAGGTGTCACCGACAATTCCATTTCCATATCGAAATCTCGACCACGCATCAGGTAAGCGTTAACAAACTGTCGTGATGCTAACCTGATTGCACTAGCTGAAGAATGTTGTTTCAATCGCTCCAGATTAACTCTTTCGTTCTCAAATAAGCCATTTCCGTATCCGACTGGAGAGGAACTGATCACAAAGTTAGGATGAGATGGTATAGCATTTGATGTGATGGTGACAGGAAGCATGTTTGACACTGGAGTCATATTACGTGATGAAACAGGCGAGATGCTAGGTCCTGGGTGAAGGACAGGATTATTATCACCAGAGTTACAGCTACTTAAACCAGAGAGTGTGGTTAAGCTGTTTTCATCGGGTAAAGCACTAGAAAACAATGTGATATTATTGTGTCCATTTCCACTCACAGCAGCTGCGGCAGCTTGGAGAGCAGCAGCCATGATCACTGCTGGTCCATCAGAAGGTGGAACCGTTGGTTCTGACCTACGTAAGGGATTCGGGGAATCTGGAAAGTAGGTTTTCGACGTCAAATTTACCACCGATGTTGGAGATGTTGAATCCGAATTTTCCATAAAGTTGCTTGGTAATGGGTCAGCCAAAGTACCAGGCAGTGAAGATGCTGAAGATATTAAGTGAGACAATGAAGAATCTGTTTGACAACCTATATCATTGAAACTCTGATCACATGAGTCTGGGACAATTATGATATCCTCATCAATAGAATTTCTACCCTCTATTGATAATTGAGATCGACGATACCTCCGACGAATTTCGTGTGCAGCCAAAAGAATTCCACAAGCAGCACCTGAGGGTAGTTTAAATTTTAATGGATCATTTGCAAAAATGGGCCCTACGAAATGCTCTCGTAAGGTAGTTGACTTCATAATCGAACAAGCATGTCCAACAAACGTCTCGAGCCTCTGTAACTGATGATCATCTAGTCGGGCGACAACATAAGGTGTACAAAAGCCTGCCAGTTCGAGACAATGAACTACGTATTCTGAGCAGACATAACGTGAGATCAATTCACGAAATTCTGGATCAAGTTTAGCAAGCTTTAGAGAATCTACGGATTTTTCGCCAAGAGTTGAGTCACTACGTAAAAATTGTTCAGGATTGCAACTAAGAAGTACATTTTCCTCATCTGCTGACTCTACAATGTCAACATGATCTTTTAACGATGGAAACCCATATTCTCCATATGTAGGTGCTTCTATATTATTAACTGCATGCACAGGCCCCGACAATGATGATATATGCGACCGCTTGCGACGATGATGTACAGATACTGAAGTACTTGATATATGAATATCCTTGGGTTGGATACTGTTATTTTCATGTTTTTGTTCGTTGTTGGTTATATAAGTGTTAAAATTTTCGTTAACGGTGAGGTTTGCTGTCTCAGACGGCTGTTCCATACTTGCTTGAACTTTGGAATTTATCCAACGAAAGTCTGTTACAAATATTTCATAGCAGTAGTTAGCCACGTTGCTATCTATGTAACTACAATGAAATGAAGAAAGTCATTTGTACTAAAATTATTGGAATGCTTGGTTTTACGTCTGAGTCGGTTTAATACTTTGAAATGAAAGTTCTGCGGATTTAAAGAATACAAGAATGACCTTAAAGGGGAACGAACAGCGTACAAACTTATTTCAATTACCGACTACCCATGGATTGTATCTTGGTGTTGTTCCACTCCATTGTGCAGTAGACCTTACAAAAAAGAATGAAAAAATGATTCGCTGAGAAAATACCCTGCTTTGGATAGGGCCTCCAGGTGTTCGCAGCTCAAATGACTAAACGACATCTTACATTAATTTCAATATTTGAACTACCAGGCAACTCCACTAAATTGAAGATTTTATTCTAAGGGGGTTCAGTTCGTTAAATAATTAATCACTTGTTTTTGTTAAGTGAGTATCTGATAAGTTTTTTCATGTAAAGTCACTACCATCGATGTTTGAACCTTAATGTGGACAGATTTGTCTCCACGGAAGGAGCTACTAGTAATGCATTGTTATAGTTTAGAGACCTATCCTCAAAACTATGATGAAAAACCATAAGTTTGTTATCTATGTACCGATTTGAGAAGTGTGCTCCGCATATGATTATCCTGGACTCAGTGCTGAGATTGGTGAGTCACTGAGCGCCAGAGCATGGATAGCACTCATCTATAGGATCATCATTACGCGGTTTACTTGGTGTGACCTTAAAAGGTTCCATAATTGAGAAACTTGGGGAAAATTATCTTTCGTAGTCTCCACTACACTGTCAGATTGGAGCTTGGATACGGTAACTATGGGTTTTATTATGGTCCAATGATCCATTTGTACTAGTTGCTTGGATTTTCCTATCAATGTTTAGGATTGTGATTGATCCGTTTTCTTTAGACATATGTAGGTCCTGCACGAATCGTCCCAATATGGCCACTAAGTCACAAGCATTTAAAACAGGAATGGACGATGGCTAGCAGTGGAATTTAGGATACGGGTCTCATATTGTTTAGGACTCGTGAGATGGGTGTACACGCATCCCCGAGTCGATGTTAATTTCGAGACTCGAATCCAGTACCGTTTGCTTCGAACGCCATCGCGTTATGCACTCAGATTTATGGACATGGTGCAAATTTAACAAACTTTATCTAGCTGACAACGGTCTTGGAAAAATTAACCGTTTGTATAATGAAGTTTACTGAGTTCAAGACTTCACTTAGCATCAATCAAATATTCACAAAACATTTGGGATTAATCCAGTGAAAATACAGAATATTAGACGGAAGGCAATATATGGAACGAATTCCGGAGAGACTATAATTTATAGACGAAGTAATTAATTTAAAGATTTCGGAGCGAAACTTACCCACGTGGCTAAATAGAATTTTCACGTTATCGCTTATGTCAACTGGTGATGAAAACTCTGACTCTAATTTCGAACCCCAACTTCTAAATTTCAGTCATAATCCTTCAAACTAATCCATAACCCTCTTTTTAATCCTAGTGAGTCTTCGAAGGTCACTCTAGCGTCGCTCATAGTCCGTCTCTGCATTATAGTCTCACCAGAATTTCTCTATTCATATTATTAGTAAGTTAACCATTACATAGATTTGGTGGTTAGACTTTCTGAAGTACTATCATTTCCAGTGACTGAAGTATAAACCACAAATAAATGTGTCATTAGTGAGTCCGAAAGCCAGTGTCATGTAATCTACGAGATCTTTAGTGTCTAAAAATAAAAGGCTGCTTGTATACAATTACTAGCGCGAATAAACGGTCTACATACCGCATGTCTGTTATTAGTCTCCTTGTAAGCTATGATTTTATCTCCTGTGAATGTCTGCAATCAGGTATAGCTTTTACAATCCAGTCACCTGCAGTCAACATGTCAAAATGTTTATTTTGTGTGGAATTATGGACAAACGTAGGCGAAATTTGAGTCAAGTGCATATAATTGTCCGTGGACTTTGTGTAAATAGGTGAGAAGATTAGGCAATCCTAGTAAATTTAAGTGACAAGTACACAACTCGGTATAAATTCAGCCAAAATTCAAACTCATGGTCACAAAAATGGGAAGTGTCGCACTATTTTTTCAAAAGAGGCCGAAAAACAGACTTTTTGACGCGTTTCTACTTTAGTTTCCCATGAGAAATGCACTTTTGTTATCCCCCATTAGTTTGCTTGGGAGTTTGTGGAGGTGTTTTAAAAATCAGTCCCGACGCCTATGAAAAACCCGAGACGAACGTCATGTTTAAAACTAGGTAGTACAAATATAACATTTAAGTACTTAGAGGATAACAACTAACCCACAACCTCTAGGTCGACCCTTAGGGATTTCCAATGTCCAATATCTTCATAATGACGCGAAACGGTTCAAATGGTTTTGGACGGAATATAAGAAGCTTTCGCCTAGTGGGCTTCCGTGTCTAGTAGCAGTAGATCACTAATACGTCCAGGCAGGGACCTAGGTATATTAACGATAACAGGAAAAAAGAAATTTGTAAATCCTAGTAATATGTTATCATTAGTCCTTAAGAATAGGTCAAGTTCCCTCCTAAAGGACTCCTGGAAAGTCGCTTGGACTAGCTCAGTCGACAGCGAATTACAGCATTTGACAACTCTTAAGGAGTAGATGTGTCTACAGTCCGTTCTGCTATGTTGGGCCTCCAGTTTCTGGGTGTTACCCCTTAGGTTAGTATTGTGATTAAGCTTAAGTAGATGTTTAAGGGGATGACCAGAAGTGATAAGGATACTGGAAGTTATAAGCAAGTCACCTCTCAGACGCCTATACTCTAAAGGGTAAAGGTTAAACGATTGGAGGCGCTCTTCATAAGGTTTGAAGTTGAGTCCCAGAACTGACTTCGTAGCTCGAGGTTGGATACGTGCCAGAATGTCCTTATCCTTTTGGAGGGTAGGAGGAACTATTATGTTTCCGTACTTCAAATAGGGAAGAATGAAACTGTTGAAGATTATGAGGAAAGTTCTACCGTCAAACTGGCCAAAAATGCGCTTCAATGTTGCCAGTGCAAGGTTTGGTTGAAAGGCGTTGTTGTCACAGTTAGTGTACGACTTCAAGTCGTAGGGTACCAACACTCCTAAATCTTTTTCGACTTGAGATACTTCTAGAGAGGAGTTTCCTAAGTTTTAACTATAGTCTGAAACATGTCTCAGATGGACTAATTTACGTTTTGCAGTGTTAAAGGTAAGTCTGTTGTCGTCTGCCCAACTTTGAAGTTAAGTCAGATCCTCCTGAAGTGCCAGTACATCCTCTTGGCTGCGTATCTCTCTCCAAAGTTTTACATCATCGGCAAGAAGCAATAAGTCAGACAATACTTGTTGTGGAAGATCGTTTATATAAATCAAGAAGAGAAGAGGTCCTAGTATTGAGCCCTGGGGGACCCCATCACCTATCAGGGACTCCATAATTTTAGAAAGTATAGGGAGAAGGGCCACCGATCGGTAGCTTGAGGGTTCGCCGCGTCGACCTCCTTTGAAAATTGATGTAATATGAGCCAGCTTCCGAATTTCCGGTAGTTTTCCTCGGCTTAGCGAGTGTGAAAACATCACGCTATGCGGTGTTGCCAGGATTGAAGCTACTTCCCCCAGTATAGCAGAATGAACCATATCCGGACTGGGCGAAGTGTCTTTTCCAAGGTGCTGTAGTTTGCGGAACACCAGGTCAGCGTCCAGGTTCACCTCGGAAAGTCCTGTCCAGTCGCAGGTGAATCTTTCATCAGTGTAGTTGATGTGGGTCGTTTGAAATGTCCGAGAGTATTGTTCAGCCGAAAGATTTGTGGCATCCCAGTCGTGATTGGTCAGACCATTAAGACCTAGCAGTTGTGAAACTCCAGTTTTGGCTTGTCGAAGGGAAGCTGCGTAACGGAATAAGCTTTTTGGATTGGAGACAAACTTATCGATAAGCTTGGTATGGTACTGAAGCCTGTCTTCTCTTATTGCCTTTAAGCATATATTCCTTATACGTTTGCATTGCCTGTACGCGCCGTTTTTATCGGTTCGTTTATATTCGGCCCAACAGTGCCTTTTGCGGCTTAGCAATAGAAGAGTGCGGTTCTTGATGATTGTAGGTTGTTTGTAGCTTTTTGGGATCGTTTGGGGAACTGAATGCTTAGTAACACATAAGAGCGTGTGCGGTAAAAAATCCCAATGAGCATCGACTTCAAGATGAGGGTGAACATCCCAATCCACCTGTTGTAGATAGTCGTGTACAGCTAACACATCCGACCATTTGAAATTCCAGCGCCTGTTGTTGGTGGGATATCTTGACTCAATTTTGTTGACAAAACTGAAGGATATAATGGCGTGGTCGCTTTCCCCAGGGGAGACAGAATTGAGAGGTCATCGACTAGGAATTCTTCATTCGTGGATATCCAGTATAAGCGCGACGGTGTCTGACTGTTTCTCCAAGTAATATACCTGTTATATTTGTTCTCAAAAATCGACATCTGATAATATAAACACATCTTTAGAAAGTTGCAAATTTCAGAGATTTCGGAGAATTTGAAGCTCATCTTGTACCAATAAAGGAGTATGCTGAGAGGGAGTGAAGCCAATTAGTGAAATAGTGAATTGTTCACAGAAACCAACCAGTATTGTGCCCTAAGGGATGCAGTTTATCAGTACGAATTCATGGTCTTTTCAAGACTTACGAAACAAGAGAACTTTTTATTGATGTAGGGAACTCTGGGTAAGTTGACAGTGAAGTCCAAGACATCATCAACATTGAGGAATGGGGAGTTTCTTACCTGTGCTTCGTCCATGAAGGATTAAATATAGGTCATATGGGGATGCTTAGTTACTTCAATAGATTCAAAAGTCATTATGGATTCATTCAAGAATTCCTTAAGGGTCTTGAACGTGTGAGCACAAAGTGATTTTTCAATTTTTACACTCTGCGCTAAAGACAGATAAAAACGAAGCTTTTGATGATCTTTTGAAAGATCTGAAAGCACAGTTCACAGCCATTAATACGAAACCACTCATGTCAAAGTGAGGTATTCGATGTAGTAGATGACAGAGCACACCAGTCTACATAAATTTTTATTTGGACTTCAGCAGCAGTGGTTGTGGTGCTGAAGCCGGATATTAATTTCTTTTTTCATAATTCCGTGCTTGATTTCAATTACAAAAAACCATACTTTCCAGTACATTCACTGGTTTCTGAAAGACTTAAATACTATTTCATGCGTGATTTTTGAAGTACGGTTTTGTTAGTCGTGAGAAAGGCTGCTGCACTAAGTCATTGGTATTCCTCACTAGATGGATATTCCGACTAAATATGTTGCAGACACAACAGCGGCGTAGTTTGTATTCGAATACAAGGCTCATCTAATGCCTAATATATTTGTTATATCCATGATGAGCCTGTAGTTTCGGGGGGAGGTTTACTTCCTAAAGTCACTGTTACGAATTTTTCATTTTCGTCTACGCTCAGCTTAGCCTCTCAAATACAGGAGACTAGGTTTTAATTAGTCTAACTGCTGAATTTCATTTGGGACACATATTTTCCTGTCTTTCTCTACCCTTACTTTCACTGTTCTCTCATGTTCGACATTTTGCGGAAGCTAATATTTATTCGATGACCAAGAGGAGGTAAGGCAGATTTGTCAAATTAAAACAGTAGAATGTTGGATCAAAAGTCAGAGACATATTACGTGGGGGATGAACTGAAGTGAGAGTTAAGGTAAAACATGGTTTGAAAAAGAAGAAATAAGGGAGAGTGGGTAGGTAGCGAAACAAGTTTAAAATACTCAAATTACCACAAGTTATTATTTGGAATGTAATCCTTGATAATGAATTCTAACATCTGTATGTTGCTCAAGCTTTAAACTTGATTTGTTTATAATTTTAACCATGGACTATTAGTCCCTATCTTATTTTAATTTAGTACCTGCAATTGTGCTCTAGTAGACTACATATGTTGAAGGTTTACTACGAAAACTGTTGTCAAAAATGTTATTGGGGCTGTCTGCATCGACAATATGCAATCCAAGATCAAAATTTGAATATTTGGGACTTGAGATGCTGATTTTCCCTTAATTTGGTTACCAGTTGAAAGTTCCTTCAAAAAAGTACCGAAGTAGGAGTTTTAGATGCAACACTTATGATAGAAAAAAACATGATGAAATCGGCTGGTGCTATTATAAAGGAAAGAAAGCGATCAGTGAACTGGGAAGACTTTGATTTTAAGTTGATAATCCGTCAGTAAGGCTGTCGTGTAGGAGGTATTGGTTTACTCGGCTGGATCAAAGATTTATGTAATAACCTTGAAGTAATTCATTCAATCTAATCGAATTACTTTCGTTCTCTGTCATTCTTTGTTTCACAGGTGTCACCTGACGGTGGGGAGACTTTTGGCAGGACGAAATTACTTCTATATATATATATCCCATTGGGATATTACAAATATATTATTTATTTATAACAATCTACCCAATGCTCAAGTCATTCAAAATTATCAAATCAAAATTTGGTAATGATAGCTACAGACTATATCTGCACTCATTCTCAACCACTATTTGTTCGTCGAAACGCGACCGCGATAAAGCACCGGAAACTTCACAACGAACATTCGCTTTTTACCAACACTATTCACATTCTAATGTATATAAGTTTGCTATCTTATTCTATAACAAGTATGTCCTGCGACACACCAACCTAAGCAACTTATTACATTAAATCTAGTAGCAATCGTAACAGTTTGGTTTCGCCCATAAGCATACAAGCCTCGTGTAACACATTTCTATTTTAAAAGAGATTATAAGGATTGCAAGTAAAACATGAAAAACGAAGACCATCAAACTTAAAAGCAGTTGGTGAGCATCGAAAGATGTAAAGGTCTAAGGCGACCACAAGAAAAATCAAATTTTATTGGAAACCCT
Organism: Schistosoma mansoni; assembly: GCF_000237925.1. Classification (NCBI taxonomy): domain Eukaryota; kingdom Metazoa; phylum Platyhelminthes; class Trematoda; order Strigeidida; family Schistosomatidae; genus Schistosoma; species Schistosoma mansoni. The sequence goes on along the minus strand of NW_017386036.1, from coordinate 438,821 downwards.
AAAATCTCTCTAGGAAGGATAACTTTCAGGGCAATTTTCCCTAATTTGAGTTTCTGATTGACTTTTACACACTGATTGGTCGTCATCGTTCTTAGTTCGTAAAATTTCTGTGTTCTTGAAAGTCGTATTTTGCTGATATAGGTACAAGAGTTGTGCAAATTCGTTTTGGGCTGTTTATCCTACATCGAATGTCAAATTCTTTACAATCCGTCTCCTTCCTGCACTAGCCATCCTGGTTCGATGTGTTTCGTATAAATAGCCGTTGTTGAATTCAGCGAGAACTGGACGTATTAGATTAGCTCTATCCCTTTGTATCTAGATCTGTAAACTTTGTAGAGTCGTATTGAACGCTAGTAACACAATGCAAAAGCTGGAGACGCGGCTGGTATAAAAAGTTGTTTCTGATGAGTTTAGATGCCTGCTTTATCAACAGCTCAAATGAATTGAGATGTCTTCCAATTTCCAAATCACTAAGAAGACCATTACACCAAACTTCGTACCCTAACGTTTGCTCGATAGTAACATGAATAATGTATCTCAGTTTAGTTTTGATTCATCATCAAACGCAATTGTTGGTACGTGGTTTTGCCTTCACGAATATATTTAAGGTTGGTTTCGCAGATCAAGAAGACTTCTGAAAAGTACGTATTCTCTTACGGAGACTCGGTGCAGCAGAACGTGATAAGTATAGCAACACTACATTAATCCAAAGTTGATGGGGAATAACTTTTGCAGATACCGTCTCCTCACTTAGTCAGCCTTTTGGTGATCAGTTTACGACTTTTGATTCCCGTTATCGATGCATGAAGCTGCTAGTGAACGAACAGGACTTTTTTTACACATGTTAAAGTAGTAAACCGAGTTTTAGCAGCTCAAATTAGAAACATCAAACACTTTGTACCTAGATCTATAAAAGCGGAAACACCGTACTGAATCCTAACAGCAAGATACAACAAAACTCTCGCAATTCGGAAAGTCGAGAATACCTGAACAAGTGTAAAGAACTTGGTGTTGGATCACTCCGACTAGGGGCTTGGTCTACTGCAGTTTTATTGCTGGAGTATAGCAGAATATGGAGGAAATATCAGTCACTGTCGTTCATTTGTGTAGCCCAGCCAGTAGCCTTAACTCGTTTTCAAATTAACAAAAACAACATGACAGCTCAATTTACGTTGCATTACATCGGCTCTATATAATTCAATCAGTCCCTGGTCTGTTCCACCATCACCAGGTGGCCACTGTGTCCTGCTTCATCGGGTCAGAATAACTATCAGACCAGCCATATGGTTGTCAAAGCTCGGCTTAACTTCAGGTTCAAGTACTAAGTAGGGCCCAATCCTTCACTCTTAATGTGTGACAAGCGATTATGGAATGTATCAATTCTTTGTCTGCCCGAAAAGAAACAATTGATATCAATCTATTGTTACAATGCCAACAATCAGTTTTTGTCAACAGTCTAAGCTGGGCACGTTAGGAACGGTCGGTCATCCAAATGACTGATAATTGACCCTAAAGAAAAGTTTGAGAGGCAGTATGTTTAGCAATAATAATAATTCCCGTTCAAAACAGCCCAGGGTTTCTGTTTTGACGTCGATACTAACTAGCAATGTTTTAACGTCAAGACATTAAACGTCTGATCAAACACTGTCGAAGACGAATATTGGTACGCCTTTTTATTCTGTACCGTGTATAAAAACGTTCACCAGAAGCTGTTGGCCTTTCGAATCCATCACATAAGATGCATGTGGAAAATCTGCAGGTTCAGCACAACATTACCGACCTGAACTGTGAAAGTGGTAACACTTTTTCACTTATTTCTGACACATTTTCGACTAGTTCAATTGCAGGGTGTTGATGCAAAGAACTAATATTAGCCATATACAAGAAAAATCCAACCGGTAGCGAAATTTTATTTAGCTACAGAATGCAAAGTAACAAACAGTGATTGAGTCGCCGCTCGATAAGAAATTTTCAAAACTACCCAGAGATTACTAATTCACGTATCCAACAAAATAAGGGACAAATACAACCTACAGAATCATCTTGTATCATTAAATACAGAATGCACTCCATCACTTTGGCCTTCAAGGTCGCGTAAATTAAAGTGGAATAGTAATAAAAAGTTGACTCTTAACTTTTACTGGCAGTTTCGTCGGGTTGTCCTAATTTTCATGCCTACACAAATAGAGTAACCAGCAACTTTCTTCAACGTCCATAATCCACTCCATTTTTCACATGAATCTTCACCATGTTGCCACAACGCGCTTCCATGCTCTCTAAATCTATTAAGTTTACACATAATTTCGTATAGAACATGAAACTTGCGAAGCTTCCAGCTTAGTGCAAAGGTATATCTCAACTCAGAATAAATACTTTCGTAGATATTTGGCAGTGACACTTGCCAGTTCCAGAGAACAATATTGTTTGAAGGTATTCAGTAGAGAAAATTGCGTGTTTCTCGAGACACTGAAGATCCATCATCCTGGACAATTTCTGCGTCATATACTAGATGTCTGAACGTTCAGCATCCTACTGGTAACCGTCAAGGTCGAAGACGGCTAATGAGGATCAGTGAATTGCGCGCTACAGACAAGTCCACTCAACGATTTCCATACTCTTCTGCCTCTCTAGTCTTCTCCATCTAATTAACAGAACCGCCTAGGTAGTATTCTGTTTGTTTTGTGCAATTAGGGACACAGCTGAATTACCGGAATGCCAACAAACAGTAGCCCAAGTCAGGTCTTAACGCGAGGTATAACTTCATCGCGGGCAAGAACGTATGACAATTCCCTCACAACTCACCACTTACATTGGTGATCTACAGACACTTATCTGACGTCAAACAGTCGTCTCTGAAATCTGATGATTATGGGTCTTTGCTTCAATTTACTTAACTTCTCCCTCACAACCATCAGTCTTTGCTTCTCTTTTTGTCTTCCGGACATCATTCCTGGCATATATAACTACCTGCGTTGTCTGACTCCATAGTATTAATGGTAGTTTTGTTAGTGAACCTGTCGATCTGTTAGCTGGTCAGAATTTGTGAGTCTTCTCTTTGTTAAGCGCTCTATATTTTATGGATTTATGAAACACAATGATTTTTCATATCCTGCTCAACGAAATATTTAATCTATCCTTCGATTGAATGTAGGCGAGCTAGTTGTTACTCTTCACTCTGACCTTACCGGAGCGTTTGATAAAGTTCAACCTACTTCTCTCTTATTTAAATTAAATACTTTCAGTTTAGCGGGTAAAATGCATAAATGGATCCCATCCATTTTAAAAGTTTGAACCCAGGTAGTTAAAATAGGGCAACACTTCTCTGTCCCTCAGAACAATACTAGTGGTGTCCCCCAGAGATCGTTCATTAGACACCTATTGTTCAAAATATATGTTGAAGATGTACGCAAATACTTTACATTTAGTGAAGTCTATCTATTTTTCGACGACCTTTAGGTAGTATACGCATTCGGCTCATGTCTCAGTTTAAATGTCAGCTAAACAATGTAAAGAGATCTACACAAATTTAACATGGTATGATGCAGGGTTTCCCTGACTTAATACCCAAAAACCTGGAAACATGTACTTCGGTGTGTTAAATACACATAAAAGCTTGCAGCTGAATAGGTTGTAAATTAGACGGTTAAAAAGCACCTGCGATTAAGGAAAGAAATATTCCGAAAGACTTTCACTGGTAGGACAGGCTAGTTTCCCGCCAAAACACTGGGTTAGCATTCGTATTCAGATGAAGATTTACATCAATTACTATTACTATCATTATTATTCACAAACAGCTTATCGTTACACAAGTTTAGTGAAGAATCCATTTCCAGTTTCTTCGGAAATGCAAGCATACACAAGTTTCAATAATGTTTACACAACAGTTGGCTTTCTAAACAGGTTGTGTAGTGTTTAGAATATTATCAAGTAGAATTTGAAGAAGAAAGTAATGAAAGACAAGTGAAGTGTGCAAGTAACTTAGTAACTATGTTTGTGAAACGGAATAAGAGTTAACGGTAATATATGTATTACAAAGTGGATGAAAAAATTAATCATTATTGTAGCATGATTCGATGGCATAATAAGAGTTCACGCAAGAATAGTTTGAAATAACGTGATGAAAGTCATAATTGGTCGTGAAGCACAATCGTCAAATATCAATCTGTATAGGTCATATATACATGGGGAAGACAAAACGGGTCTGGAGATTCAACTTACTTAGTTATGGTATAAAATACTATGTCATTAATCACTAACTTTGGGTGGTCACGAGTAAAGTGTGTGTAGACGGAGAAGGAAGAAAGAGATCAGAAAAGAGTATCCAGTGCGTTAGGGGACTAACTACAGTAGCACTAATAACAAATATCAACATAAGCGAACTTTATATGTTCAGATGCAAAAGTTGAAATAATAAACAAAATTAAAGTGGTTCTACTTTGTTTTAAAGCCAGTTAAATGGGCACAGGATCTGGTTTGTATAAATCCTCGGTAGTCCCACTGATATTTAATGCGTGACACTAACTACCTTCGGCAAGAAAGTCATTAAGGAGACTCATGAACCGGATAATTGTTTGACTGAGACGAAAGCTTGATGGGAGTCCGTTCCGCATGATCGATTGGCGAATTACGAAGAAATTCTAGGGTGAGCTTGAGTAAGTTCTGGGAATCGAAAGAGTATCCATTCATTGAGCCTGTTTCGTAGTGATATGATAGAGTGCTAAGGACAGGATGTCGTAAAGCACTTATAGGATGAGAACCTCATGGATCCAGAATCATCAAAGCATCCTTCAAAACAAAGGAGGGAAACACAATGAATGTTATGCACCCACCAATGATAGCAAAGACAACAATAAGTTCTATGAGAGGCTGCAATCGATCATAGCGAGGTGCTCAGAAAATGGCCTGACCATCGTGATGCGAGACCTAAACGCCAAAGTCGGAATGAGCAATACCAGGAATGAAGGTATCATGGGACGAAATGGACTGACTGGAAGAAAATGACGAAAATGGTGAGAGATTTGCAAACTTATGTGCATTCAATAAACTGGTCATAGGCGGCACTATATTCCCACACAAACGCATTCACAAAATCGCATAGACTTCACCGGATCACACTACGCATAACCAAATCGACCATATCTGCATCAACAAAAAGTTCAAGAGGAACATGAAGGATGCAAGAACCAGGAGAACAGCTGATATAGCCTCAGATCATTACTTGCTGGTCGTCAAGATAAAATTAAAACCCAAGAAGCACTGGATAACGTGGCAGACAACATCACAAAAGTTTAATACGGCTTTCCTTCGGGATACTGACAAACTCAACGAATTCGAGATAGCCCTCAGTAATAGGTTTCAGGCGTTTCATGATCTACTCAATGGAGAGCAACTGGAAAGGGATCGACGAGGCAATCACTTCAACATGTCATGAGGTTCTGGCCCATAAGAAGCACCATCACAAGGAATGGATCACTGTTGGCACACTGAATAAGATTGAAGAAAGGAGGAACAAGAAGGCAGCAATCAATAGCAGCCGAACAAGAGCAGAAAAGGCCAACGCACAAGCCGAATACACAGAAGTAAACAAGCAAGTGAAGAGGAGCATCAGAACCGGCAAACGTAAATATGTGGAAGATTTAGCAATGACGGCAGAAAAGGCTACAAGAGGAGGAAATATGATACAATTGTATGATACAACAAAGAAACTCGTTAGAAATTACCGTAAACCAGGACAACCAGTTGAAAGCAAGGGAGGAAAAGTAATCACCGACGTTGAAGAACGACGAAACAGGTGGGTAGAACACTTCAAAGAACTCTTGAATCGACCAGCTTCACTGAACACATCCAACATCGTAGTAGCACCCACGGATATTGGCTCACCAACAATTGAAGAGTTCATCATGGCCATCGGACTAATCAAGGGCGGCAAAGCAACAGGAGCAAACAACATTCCAGCAGAGGCATTGAAAGCAGACGTAGCAGCAACTGCAAAGATACTGCACATTCTTTTTTCAGTAACATCTAGGATGAAGAATACGTATCAACTGACTGGAAAGTAGGACACCTGATCAAAATACCATATAAAGGCGACTTCAGCAGGTGTGAGAATTACAGAGGCATCAATCTTCTCTCAATACCAGGAAAAGTCTTCACGGGATACAGTGGACGGCTAGGATTCAGCCGGACGATTTAGACTTCGCAGACGATCTGACACTTCTATCACTCACGTAACAACAAATGCAGGAGAAGACGACCAGTGTAGCAGCAGTCTCAGCAGCAGTAGGTCTCAATATACACAAAGGGAAAAGAAAGACTCTCGATACAATACAGCATGCGTCAATCGAATCACACTTGACGGAGAAGCTTTGGAGGATGTAAAATCCCTTACATATCTGAGCAGCATCATTGACGAATACGGTGGATCTGATGCAGATGTGAAAGCGCAGATCGGCAAAGCAAGAGCAGCATATTTACAAATGAAGAACATCTGGAACTCAAAACAGTTGTCAACCAACACCAAGATTAGAATTTTCTATACAAATGTCAAGACAGTTCTACGGTATGGAGCGGAAACCTGGAGAACTACGAAGGCCATCATCCAGAAGATGCAAGTGCTTATCAATAGTTGTCTACGCAAAATACTTCGGGTCCGTTGTCCAGACACTATCAGCAACAGCCTTCTGCGGGAGAAGACGAACCAGATTCTAGCGGAGGGAGAAATGAGGAAAAAGTGCCGGATGTGGATAGGACACAGTGAAATTTTCGGGGCAAAATGAAAGGGGGAATAACAGGGAACACATTACGCCGAGAAATGGAGACAGACACGAGAAGAACGAACAACAACTGGATAGAACTAGAAAGGAAGGCCCCAAGACAGAGTGAATTTTAGAATACTGGTCGGCGACTCATGCTTCACTAGGGGTAGCAGGCGTGATTAAGTAAGTTTTCATATTGCTGATGGTTTATGATCAATATGTCAAACAAGAGTGCCAGTGGGATATAGATTGAATTAAAGCATGTTCTGTGCACGATTGCGTTGACGCACGCTGATTGACTAATTCTTATCCAATCAGCGCTATTCGATACTTGGAGAGCACCCTAGAATCTTCCCATGTAAAAAATATAAATATACCAGCCATTTTTTATTGAGCTTCTTGCTTCCATCTACCCTTGTTATCCGGAATGTAACTTATATCCCGTTCAACAGTGTTCTGATTCGTGGATTAGTCGTGTGAATTGGTGTCCAAGAATACTAGGCAATGGAAATAGCTGAGTCGTAATAGGAGAAATTATAAGAAAGAGGGATGGAAAATGTACAAACCTAGGCGCGCTAAGTGTTGAGAATACTGATGGATTGAAGAGTGGACATAATTAAGCTAGTCCAAAGTGCCGAACTCTAAAAATCCACCGTCAATGCTCGAAATAGGAAAAGATGAACCAGATGGCCAGGAAAAAAAATTTATTCCCCCATGTTCGGTAAAAAAACCCCACCCCCCCTTGTTACAAGGCAAGAATCTGATGAAGAGAAGTCCTGCAATTTTCCTGGCCACCCCGGTGAAATCAAAACATTTGAATTACCCCTCCCATA